>NW_027468587.1:10633244-10635744 GCF_046254945.1 Alosa pseudoharengus | reverse complement strand
AGACGGCGGATTCCTAAAGAAACGCAAGCACCCACACCATAGGTGTCTCTAAATTAGCTATGTACCAAAAATGACATTTTACCATGACTTGAAGAGCTGTAAACAGTGTTGTAAGGCTGCGTGTACACATCTGCTTGGAGCTCCAGTGGAATTTTAATTTCATGACGAGAATTCTCGGTCTAACCATTCATGTGCCGTTGAAACGGCGTAAATAGGCGACTCACCAGGCCAGCACTAACCTCCGAGCGTGGTAAACAAAATCGGATATTTCAGGCAGTAAATGCTCACGTTAAGAACCAAAACAGATTTTGTTCAAATCTACACACCTATGGCTACTGAAAAATGTAAGGTTCATTTATCAAATGTTATTTTGAAGTATTGAAAAACATCGTTGTTTTAGAATTTTCGAACGAAAGTGGTGATAATTGGAGGCGTTACGATAACATCCATTATGACCACGTCTCGTTACCTGGGTGATTAATCTCTCGGCCACAGGAAAGAGATTAAGATCTTTATCAGCATGGTTAAACGCAGGTCATATGAGAAGAAAAAAAACTTCTTCCATTCTCTCTCTGTACCTTTTGAAAGTTCTCTGTGGATTTAGCTGCCACGGTTACCCATGGTTACCATGGTTACTCACTCACTGCTCTTAACTGACCCCCCCCAGCTCCTGGTGCCCCTCAGTTTGTGTTTCTGCTGTCGACGCGAGCCGGCGGCCTGGGCATCAACCTGGCCACCGCTGACACGGTCATCATCTACGACTCCGACTGGAACCCCCACAACGACATCCAGGTACTTTACAGACGCCACACACCTGGCTCCCTGTCTCATCCTGGATCATTTGCACAGCTGTGCATTCATCATGTTCTTTCACCAAACTCAGAGTTTTTATCCCTCTCCTTCTCTCTCCTTTCATCCCCCTCTTTCTTCTTCTCCTTCTCTCCTTCCTCTCTTTCGCTCCTGGCCCTCTATCTTTTATCTCTCCTCTCTTCTCTCACTCTCCTCTCTCTTTCTCTCTTAGGCTTTCAGCAGAGCTCACCGTATTGGTCAGAACAAGAAGGTGATGATCTACCGCTTCGTCACCAAGGCCTCTGTAGAGGAACGGATTACTCAGGTATGACCGTATACACACACACACACACACACACACACACACACACACACACACACTCACTCTCACTCTCACACACACGCACGCACGCACGCACGCACGCACGCACGCACGCACGCACGCACGCTCGCACGCACACACACACACACACACACACACACACACACACACACACACACACACACACACACACACACACACACACACACACACACACACACACACACACACACACACACACACACACACTCACTCACACACACACACACACACACACACACACACACACACACACACACACTCACTCACTCACTCACTCACTCACTCACTCACTCACTCACTCACACTCACACAAACAAACAACAAATGTACGTGCAAGCACACACACTGCACATGGTCACATGTCTCCTATCCTCTGGCAAGCAGCGTATTTATCTCACACATAATGTACTTGGCTCTGCCCTTTTGCTTCCTTCTGTGTCAATTCCAACTGCGTTTGTTTGTCCCATCCTGTGCCTCAGGTGGCCAAGAAGAAGATGATGCTGACCCATCTGGTGGTGCGGCCCGGCCTGGGCTCCAAGGCCGGCTCCATGTCCAAGCAGGAGCTGGACGACATCCTCAAGTTCGGGACAGAGGAGCTCTTCAAGGACGAGCTGGGACGAATGCCGGATGGTAAGACCGCCCTTTCTGTCCACCCCAAAGCACACTTCCCCTGGATTCCTCTACATTGCGCTCCTCTCCTCCACTCTCTTCACTGTACAATACTTACTTAAAGGAGAACATGGCAACTATTTCAACGTAATAAACCCGTTTAGAAATCATTTGGATGGTTAAATGACCTGTTCCGGTGAAAATGGTGACTTTCCCCGCTGCGCCTAGCGTCCCCAGGCGGAAAACCAACCTTGCAACATTGAGACTACCGTCCCGGAAAGAGAAGTGAGAAACAAGAAACTAGTTTTAAAAACGTGTTTCTTACCTTGTAACATCCACATAGTTCTGCCAAACTAATGCTAACCGTTCGCTAGCTTGTAAACAAATCCATGTGCTTTATCGTTACCTTTTCCCACAGTTTGAAATAGCATAATGCACAATTTCTCCAGCAGAGGGGGAAATCCTGCCAAGTTTCCCTTTAATGTCTTCCAGGGCACCTTCTTCAGCCTGGACTCACTTAGCTGAAACTGTACGCCCCCTCCCCCCAAATGTCTTGTACCTCTTCCTGTTTTAATAGTCCAGTGTTTTTACAGTAATAAATGCCTGTAAAATTGACTGGATGTTTTAGAAAATGAGTTTATATAGACGGAGTGTATCTGTATGCGTCTACCCGACTTGTCTTGTAACTTTTCTTTTTTAATAGTCCAGTGTTTTTACAGTAATAAATGCCTGTAAAAT
>NW_027468587.1:10620744-10628244 GCF_046254945.1 Alosa pseudoharengus | reverse complement strand
GACGATGGGAAGGATGCGGAGGACAAGATGGAGAGAGATGGGGAGATGGACGTGAGGAGAGTGAAGTCTGACGAGCCTGAGGTACGACCCGTGCGTGTGTGTGTGCATGTGTGTGTGTGTTCGTGTGTGTGGGAAGGAAGTCTGACAAGCCTGAGGTACGACCCGTGCGTGTGTGTGTGCGTGTGTGTTCGTGTGTGTGGGAAGGAAGTCTGACAAGCCTGAGGTACGACCCGTGCGTGTGCGTGTGCGTGTGCGTGCGTGTGCGTGTGTGTTCGTGTGCGTGTGCGTGTGCGTGTGCGTGTGTGTTCGTGTGTGTGTGCGTGTGTGTGTGTGTTCGTGTGTGTGTGCGTGTGCGTGTGTGTTTGTGTGTGTGGGAAGGAAGTCTGACGAGCCTGAGGTACGACCCATGCGTGTGTGTGTGTGTTCGTGTGTGTGTGCGTGCGCGCGCGTGTGTGTGTGTGTGTTCGTGTGTGTGTGCGTGTGCGTGTGTGTTCGTGTGTGTGGGAAGGAAGTCTGACGAGCCTGAGGTACGACCCGTGCATGCTCACTCCCTCCCACACAGCAGCAGATATAGCTGCTACACTGGAGCAGTTTCAAATTAGACCAGTGTTCTACTTTACGCCAGGGCGTGTGAGAGGCAAACGGGCCTGAATAGAATCTTCAGGGGGTGTATATGCAACTTTTTGGACCCACATGGATGGACTGAAAATAGATGAGGAAAAAAAGTAAAAAGAACAACAGTTGCTAGTTACTATTTGTCTGTGCTCTCTGTAACTGTCTGTCTGTGTGTGTGTGTATGTGTATATGTGTGTGTGTGTGTGTGTGTGTGTGTGTGTGTAGGATATGTCCACGTTTAGGTATGTACATAGTGCACGACACAGATGTAGTCGCCAAGATGTGTCTCGGAGTCCAGGGAAAGCAACATTTATTTTTATCTTTTAGCAGACACTTTTATCCAAAGTGACTAGCTGGTAACTGGGAAAGATGTCACATCCGAGTAAAAGCCGAGTTGAATGCATTCCAACTGTAATATGTTGTAAGAACAAGATGCTACAGTTTGTTAGCAATTGTCTGTTGTCAGTGATTGCTACTGGATACCGCAATATCGGCTCGTAACAAAGCATTAAACATTATTTTACACAAACGAATGTCATAGCAACATAGAGACAGATAGACGTTGGACACTATTGTTTCTACAGCTGATTTAATGAACACAGACTGAGACAGAACTGCTAATGAACAGTCCATGCCTACGGCTCTCATTTACTGTTAATGGGTGCAGACATCTTTGACATTCAGTCTCCGGGTACTCGGGGTTTGAACGAGCTGACAAGTAGGCATTACGACTTCAGGGACCATTGCATTTGCAACTTCCTGCTCGTAACAAATGGAATGCACCGTAGGTTTTGTTGGACTTGTTTGCGCAGCCACTACACTACAAGAGCACCAACCAACTGCACATGTGCTGGTGCAGATGAAAGGAGGCTAAATTTGAAAAAAAGAGGAACGGGAAGAGGTTACCCTGGAAACCAATCCCCCCCCCCCCACAAGATTTGACTGACCGTCTTGTCAGCCCTATTCAGAACATCAGAGTAATATAAGAATATATCAAAAATATCTATAAAAAAATGTACATAACAATAAATATCTCTCTCTCTCTCTCTCTCTCTCTCTCTCTCTCTCTCTCTCTCCCTCCGTCAGATCATTGAGATCCCTGACGAGAGTGACAAGTCGCCCACCCCCGAGAGCGAGGAGAAGCAGGCGTCCGAGGACGACTCTAAGCCTGCCCCGTCAGAGGATGGAGCGAGCGCAGAGGCGGAGAAAGAGAAACCAAAGGATGACGGAGAGAAGGAGGAGACTAAAGAGGCGGAGGAGGAGGAGGAGCTCAAGTCAGAGGGGGCGGAGGAAACAAAGGCCAAAGGTCAGCTGCAAAGGGGTGGAGCCTGTCTTTGTTGTGTGTTGTAAAGGGGTGGAGCCTGTCTTTGTTGTGTGTTGTAAAGGGGTGGAGCCTGTCTTTGATGTGTGTTGTAAAGGGGTGGAGCCTGTCTTTGTTGTGTGTTGTAAAGGGGTGGAGCCTGTCTTTGTTGTGTGTTGTAAAGGGGTGGAGCCTGTCTTTGTTGTGTGTTATAAAGGGGTGGAGCCTGTCTTGACCATGTGTTGTAAAGGGGTGGAGCCTGTTTTGCTGTGTCTTGTAAAGGGGTGGAGCCTGTCTTGGCCGTGTGTTGTAACTTAAGGAGGGTTCTTTGGGTGGCACTGGGATGGCATCAGGTGCAGAGGTGGTCCAGGAAGCCCAGCTTCAGAAAGTTGTATGGGTTCTACCTGTGCTCATCTACCTGTCTGAGGAGTTGTGCCCATTAGAATCAGCTGATTAAGTGAGTGGTCTGGGCAAAAATCTGGCAGGGCTTTTACTTTGTGAGGCTGGACTTTTCTACCTCTGATCGGATGTATGTTCATACATAATATTTAATACATAATCATTTCCTGTAGCGCTGACTTAATGCAGATATGAAATATGGAATGTTTTCCTCACTCTCACTCACTTTTTCTGTGTCTTTTCTGTGCACAGAGGAATGTAAGGAGGAGAAAATGGACACAAGCTCTACAGCAGATGAGAAAAAAGGTAGAATCATACACACACACACACACACACACACACACACACACACACACACTGGCATGCTCGCCCAGGCTTGTCTCACAACCTTTCGTCACACCCCACAGACACACACACTCACACACACACACACACACACACACACACACACACACACACACACACACACACACACACACACACACACACACACACAAACCCTCAAACCCTCAATCAAGCCCTCTCCTTCACACTTGTGTGTTGTTGCGTTGTTCAGAACCAAAGGAAGAGAAGGACAGCGTGAAGACGGAAGAGAGTGGGAAGCTGCAGAATGGAGAGACCATGAAGGAGGGCAGCGGAGGAATAGACGTAATGATCGAGGAGAAGAAGAAAGCTGCAGCCAAGCAGCGCTTCATGTTCAACATTGCTGATGGAGGCTTCACAGGTAAACACATACTCCTTAGATGTGGATGTGTGTGGATGTTGATATATGTATGTTTATAGAGTTTTTAGAAGCACCATTGCTCAAAGTTGGACATGACATCTGTGCACATTGCTTGAACAGTAGGGAGAGTGCTCTGGGGGACATCACAGCAAAAAGGCCCTAATGGCTAGAACTATAAAAGGAATGATAAATAATAATATATGATCTCCCTGGTTCTGTTATGTTTTCTCTTATCTCTTACACTCTTTATCTCTCTCAATCTTTCTTTCAGAGTTACACTCCTTGTGGCAGAATGAGGAGAGGGCTGCTACAGTCACCAAGAAGACCTATGAGATCTGGCACCGTCGCCATGACTACTGGCTTCTGGCTGGCATCATACAGTATCCTTCACATGACAACCGTTGCCTTCGGCAACCAGCTGAATAGATGTTTCTGTGAAAGGACAGGGTTTGATCCAGCAACACCGTGTTAATGGAGATGATGTAGTGACCCTCTGGTGGGTGGGAGGCATTCTGGGTAGTGCAGTGGTGCCTGTGTTGTGACCTTTGACCCGGCGCGTTCTCTCAGACATGGGTACGCCCGCTGGCAGGATGTGCAGAACGATGTGCGCTTTGCCATCCTCAACGAGCCCTTCAAGGGAGAGATGAGCCGCGGAAACTTCCTGGAGATCAAGAACAAGTTCCTCGCTCGCCGCTTCAAGGTGACACTCCCATCACACGCACACACACACACACACATACAGTGATGCACTTCATTCTGATACATACACACACACACACACACACACAATTAAAGTCAGATAAAGTCAACTAACAGCAACAAATCATGTCATGTGATGCATTTACACACACACACACACACACACACACACACACACACACACACACGCACACACACACACACACACACACACACAATTATTTAGTGTGTGTCTACCTCATCTCCTCTGTGCAGCTGTTGGAGCAGGCTCTGGTGATCGAGGAGCAGCTGAGGAGGGCTGCGTACCTGAACATGTCGGAGGACCCGTCGCACCCCAGCATGGCCCTCAACACACGCTTCAGCGAGGTCGAGTGTCTGGCCGAGTCCCACCAGCACCTCAGCAAGGAGTCCATGTCAGGGAACAAGCCTGCTAATGCTGTGCTTCATAAAGGTACCTCTCACACACACACATACACACACACACACACACACACACACAGAGAGACACAGGGATGTGCTCAGACATTTTGAAGGGCAGGGCCTCAGGTGGAAAAAAGGCACTTGCATCATCATATATGGGTAATATAGTAGCAAATATTTGAGCAAATCTGAATAGGCTACTCAAAAGATTTCTACAAAAGAATCTGTTCACAGAGAGACTAAGACTTCTTTATTAGGTTATTAGTAGGCTATTTCCCCAAATTACCAGATAATAAGCCTACAATCAAAATGATGCAGTTACTGTTTAAGGCAGGACACTACAGGCTAAACATTCTCCTCACATAGGCTATTAGTCCATTTTAAGATTTTGGTTTACTAGCCTATGACTGGGTTGCACCAACAAGGATTAAGTTTTAACCTGGATTAAATCAAGGGTTATCCATTAATCCAGTTGCACCAAACTTTAAACCTAGTTTAAAGGTAACCAGGTTTACAATTAAATCTTGGTCAGTTGATTTTCTCTCTGATTGGCTGGTTCCTGCTGCAGGTCCAGTGGCGTAATTGTGATTTTTAGAGGGTGTAAGATAGTGATTTTTGGATCATGTACCAGACCTTATGTTGTTAATTGCCACATCCCTAGGCGCAAGGATTAATAAAAGTGGAGCGCATGGCAAAAAATTATCACTTTATTGAGTGTAAGATAAGAATAAGCCTTGCGTCGCACTCTCCGCCAGGTGTAAGATAGATATTTTTTTCTCTAAAATGCCCATCTTACCTATAGCCTATGTTTTTTTTCACTGTAATAGAAATATTTGTTTTCTTTGTTTTGTTTTGTTTTACTACCCTGTGTTTGCATCTGTAAATGTATCCTAAATTCAGCAAACAAGCAAATCGGCTTCTTTAAACTTAAGATTTTACGGGGAAATAATGTTTTCATGCAAGTAATGAAATCCAGCGGTGATATGTTTGCGCTTTTTTACCTGCAGTGCCAGACAAAATGCAAAGTAGCACATTTTAACGCTTCATTTTCATATCAATATTGTGATGGTGATGGCATTATAAGATACAAATTTCACTGCATTCACCTGTTTATCTACCATGTTAAATGTGATATTTGAGAACACTCATTTTCTTTAATAGGACTGAAGGAGTGAGAGAGTGAGTTAAAGTTTTAGCCAAATTAGGCTATTACATTGTAGCTTGTGCGTTTACTTTAGCAAGAATAAAGTTCACTATATGTTTTTTTCTTGGCTAGTTAGCTGTGAACTCGAGGCACTGGTAGTTTAGTCATCCGTTCGTCACTACTCATCTCCACACAAGCCATTAAACACCACCACAATTTGACTGGGCGCTGGAAGGTGCTGCTTCTGCCTGCCTGCCTGACGTGGCTGCCTGGCTGTGAATGTGTACTTACCGTTGCACAGGAGCCTTGGAGGGAGGGAGGTAGAGAGAGCACCGGAATGCAACATTCAAGGCAGATTCAGAAATTGTAACTTAGTGCAGTTAGCAGAAAGCATCTGAGAACAGTTTGGTCTTATGTCTAGATTTAAAACTGGCTACAGTTGGAGCCTTTTTGATGTCATCCGAAAGTTGGTTCCAGAGCTGAGCCACATAGCAGCTAAAATCTGCTTCACCATGTTTAGTTCTAACAGCAGGTTTTACTAACAGGTTTTTCTCCTGAGAACGAGAAGGTGTGTACTGCTGAAGCAAGTCTGATAGGTACTTAGGTCGTGCTCCATTTACTGATTTATAAACAAGCAGTAGTGCTTTAAAGTCAGTTCTGTGACTTACTGGAAGCCAGTGCAGGGACTTAAGAATTGGAATAATGTGTCAGTTCTTTTTATTTCTTTTTATAGAACTCTAGCTGCTGCATTTTGTATCACCTGAAGCTGTTTGATAGTCTTTTTTGGAAGCCCTGTGAAAAGCCCATTGCAATAATCAACCCTGCTGGAGATAAATGCATGAATGAGTTTTTCTAAATCATGTTTTGACATCAGCCCTCTAAGTTTGGCAATATTTTTGAAGTGGTAAAAAGCTGATTCAGTTATCGCTTTCATGTGGCTGTTGAAATTTAGATCACGGTTTCACGAATCACTGATGTGTTGATGACATAAATTAGGAAATGTTAGAGGACTTAAGGAGACGTGATGTTGAACTGCATGCCGATGCCATTTAACCCAAATGCCCCAGCGGCAGCACGGGAGAGAAGAGATTAACTGACGGAAGATATGCATTGTCTATAGAGAGGTAATGTTAGATTACATTGTACATTGCAAATATATCACCATGCATTCATAACCTCGTGATTCAGTGAGAATGATCCCAAAACATCGGAAAGTATGTCTTTGTGACAATTCTGTATTACATTTTGTCAAGATGAAAAATTAATAGCTAACTGTTCCCAACTGAACAGTGATTATAGCGCTGTGAACGCTCCTGGCTGCGCCTGGCAAATACGCCACCATAATAGCAATCAGCTATGGAACAAGCGTGCCTGTTGTTAAAGGGAATGTGAGATGACGCTCTGATTGGTTTATTGCACGTTACGCCCAAACCACACCCATGATTAATGTAGCTACTTCAGACCACCCCATTTTAGATTTGCGTCGGGCGCAACAGTCAATATCCCGCCGGTAAAATAGCATCAGCGCCCAAGATCCGCCCACAAAGTCACTTGCGTTTTGCGCGAAGACACTTCTGTTTCAGACCATTAAAATAGGGCCCTAAGTCTTTCTTCCCTTTTACCAAATATAATTACTTCAGTTTTTTCTTTGTTCAGCTGAAGAACATTTTGAGACATCCAGGTGTTGATTTGTTCCACACACTGTCAAAGATATTCAAGGGGACCATAGTCGTTTGGCGACAGAGCTAAGTAATCTGAAAGTAGAGAGCTGAAAGTAATCAAAATACCCACTTAATGTTAGGAAGTTGATTAAAGACTACTTTTTCAATCATTTTGGAGATTAGATATGGATATGGGCCTGTAATTGTTTAGCATGGAGGCATCCAGGTTATTCTTCTTGAGAAGTAGCTTTACAACAGGTGTTTTCAGGGGCAGGAGGCTCAAGCCCCATTTGATGTCTATATTATGTGCACGTGCCTACATACACACACGCACACACACACACAGACAAAAACACACACACACACACACACACCCGGCACCTCAGCAAAGAGCATGTGTGAGGAAACAAGTTTTGTAGATACATACACACAAATACGTCCACTCACTCAAGACCAGATGCCCCTGAACGTCAGCAAAGAGGACTTTGCTTTTAAGGACACAAGCCTACTAACTTGGTTATGCATAAAAATGCCCCCC
>NW_027468587.1:10613244-10615744 GCF_046254945.1 Alosa pseudoharengus | reverse complement strand
GTGAAGCACACACTAATCCCGGCGCAGTGAGCTGCCTGCAACAACAGCGGCGCTCGGGGAGCAGTGAGGGGTTAGGTGCCTTGCTCAAGGGCACTTCAGTCATGCCTACTGGTCAGGGTTCGAATCCGCAAACCTCCGGTAGCAAGTCCGAAGCGCTAACCAGTAGGCCACGGCTGCCCCGTTGTGGACATCCACAGAACTGACTCTGGGTCAGCTATCAAAAGTAGTTTTGTATTAAGTTATCTGCTCTTAAACTTCTACACCTCTGATCTTGGGCAGCTATGTAGTTGGTTTGCGCATGTTTCCATATTATGTTGCCACTCAATCTTATATCTAACTGAGGCAATTGATTTTGTATAGTTTGTTTTTGACCCGTAACAGTGTCTAAGAAGCTATCTGTGTGAGTAGAATATAGTGAATATCATGTTCATATCATCTTTAATATAACAACAGATGGATGACTATATATATATATATATATATATATAGTCATCCATCTGTTATTATAAACATTATTGTAACATTTCAGTTGTAACAATATTGTAACATTATTGTAACATTTCAGAAAAAGAATTGTATTGTTGTTTGCATGTTTGCATGTCTGCATGCTGTTTCAGGGTTTAATGGTATAGAGCTGTTCTTATGGTAGTTTGCTTTGCATATAGTCAAATGTGTCAGTTTGATCATGTCAACAACGTGTCGTCAACATTTGCAATTCAAAGAGCTCCCTTTCACCCCATTTTGGTATCATATTTTATTCTCTGTCATCTGTGCAGATGAGAATATTACGTAATAATCTTACTTTGAGCGACGACAGGACACACGATAGAGCTATTCTGTGCCTTCCTTCTTTTCAAGTGTCACTTCCTCATGCTGAAAGTCTGACAGTGCAGTGAATTGTGGGAGATGTAGTCTTAGCCCAGTCCAGCCCAGCACCTTGCGCCTTCTGGGTGTGTGTATGCATCTCTGATTGATCTCCAGCGTGCCACTGAGGGTTCCTGTCTAGGCTTCTGTTGGCGGAGTTTACCCCTCTGACCCTTCAGCGAATCGGGTGGGTCTGTGCAGTTTGTTTAAGTCTGTGTGTGTGTGTGTGTGTGTGTGTGTGTGTGTGTGTGTGTGTGAGTGAGTGCGACCAATGAGGAAGTGTCAGGTTGAACTTTGAGCCGTGGCTGCTAATGGAGGATCATGTCTAACTGGCCCTGACTGAGGGGAAGATAGAGTGCGAGAGGCACAGATAGAGTTGGGTGCACACAACACAAGCCTGAGAGAGAAAGAGAGAGAGAAAGATAAAGAGAAAAGGGAAAAGGAGGAATTGAAAAGAAACGAGGTAAAGCAGGACTCTGAGGTTCTGTTTTTTTTTTTTTTTTGGTATGCCAGTGTCATTTTATTTCCTTTGGTGTCAGCAGCATTATGCAAACTCTGAAGTTCCCCTACTGGAGCCGTGCGAGGGGCACTAGTACTCCATCGCTACACTTCTCACACTGATCTCTTCCTCTCTGTTTTACACTGCCTGTGTGTGTGTGTGTGTGTGTGTCCTCCCTCTGTGTGGATAGTCTTTACAGGTTTTGCATGAGTTTTTTTTTTGTTTTGCACTTTTTCCCCAGTGGTTGCGTGTGACACAGAGGTTGGAGGACGGATTTGTTGGTGTTGTTTTTGATTCTGGAGACAGGGAACCTGGAGAACACACCCGTCAGAGAGGTAACGGACAGAGCAGTACGGAACCATACGGAACCGTACAGAACTGTACAAGAAGTACAGCAGGAACAGTAGAAGAGGTCAGCCTGGTCTGTATCCCCATCTTCTTTGAGTGTCACTCAGGGACACCAGGGGACAAGCGTGTGTGTGTGTGTGTGTGTGTGTGTGTGTGTGTTTAGCCTCCTGCTCCCTTTGGGGCAGCCTCAATTGTTGGCCTCGCAGCTTTCGCTGTTTTATCAGAGACAACTGAAAGGAAGGAAGACATTTGACACAGAGAAAGAGTGCACGAGAGAGAGAGAGAAAGAGAGAGAGAGACCGACAGAGGAAGAGAGAGGAAGGGAGGGAGGGAGTGAGGGAGGGAGGGGTTCAGACGTATAAAGACGAGCAGGGAGATCACTTCTTGTTCTCAGAAGAGCTAAAAAGAGTAAGTGCGTTTGTGTGTGTGTGTTTGTGTTTGTCTCTCTTTTTCCACCACCCCTCTCTCTGTGCTCACCTTTGAAAAGAGACAGGGTAAATGACAGGTGTCTGGCTAGAAAGAGGAAGAAAGTGCTTTTAGGATTGGCCTGCAGTAGCTTCTGACCTTCATTGGTGGCAGGTTTGGGTGTGCAGTGTGTGAGATGAGCGCAGAGATTGTGTGTGTGAGGTTGGGTCGGCTTGGGGTTACTTTTACAGTAAGGGGGCTGAGCATGGGGGGGTTTGGGGGTGCTTTCAGAAGTCTTGTGTGTGTGTGTGTGTGCGCACAGCATGACTGACAGCATGTGCTTAATGCTTGTGCCACTTCTTTTGATGTGTTTGTTTTGCTTGT
>NW_027468587.1:10603244-10608244 GCF_046254945.1 Alosa pseudoharengus | reverse complement strand
GTGTGTGTGTGTGTGTGTGTGTGTGTGTGTGTGTGTGTGTGTGTGTGTGTGTGTGTGTGTGTGTGTGTGTGTGTGCGTGTCTCTGTGTCTCTGTGTGTGTGTTCCTGTGTGTGTTTCTGTGTGTGTGTGTGTGTGTGTGTGTGTGTGTGTGTGTGTGTGTGTGTGTGTGTCTATCTGTGTGTGTGTGTATGTGTGACTACTGTTCCAACGCCAGTCTACCCTCTGACCAACACTAGGCCCAACAATACACCTGTCTTGGCTGGCGTCGTTTAAATAGAGAATTATCCGATATTTTGTGTGTGTGTGTGTGTGTGTGTGTCTGTCTGTCTTTGTGCTTGTATATGTCTGTATGTGTGTATGTCTGTATGTCTCTAAATGTGTGTGTGTGTGTGTGAGAGAGAGAGTGAGAGTGAGTTTGAGTGAAATAACCCCAGAGAAGCCATTTCTAATCTCCCCAAGTCCCCTATCTCATGCCCCCCCCCCCCCACACACACACACAAACACACACACACACACACACCCCTCCTTCTTTCAGTTGCTTGACTTCCCTTTCTTCTTGCGGTTGGAAACTTTAGTTTTGACACATTTGCAAACAGTGACCAGAGCATCCTTGCCTTCCTCTCTCTCACACTCTCTCATGTTCTCGCTCTCCTAACCTCCTTATCTGTTCTTGGTGTAGTTCTTCGCCTTTTTGCTGACACAAACCATAATTTGCTTGTGTGCGAGCACGCACACACGCATGCACACACACACGCACACACACACACACGCACACACACACACACACACACACACACACACACACACACACACACACACACACACACACACACACACACACACACATGCACACACACACACACAGACAGACACATCCATGCACACACACAGAAATACACACACACACACACCCACACACACAGACACACACACACACACACACAGACACTTTCTCTTGGTTAGCTGGTCTAGCTTCCTCTGACCTCAAGCATGTTTTTGGGAGCACTGACCCAGGGCGAGCTTCATGAGGTCCAATCTCTGTTTGTCCACTGTTCGGTTCTGGAGTCCAGTCTCTGTTCTCTCACAGAGGATAATGATAACATTGGTCATCGCCATCAGTCTCTGTTCTCTCACAGAGGATAATGAGAACATTGGTCATCGCCATTAGGGTTTCACAGAGGATAATGAGAACATTGGTCATCGCCATCATAGGATAATGAGAACATTGGTCATCGCCATCACGATTTTACAGAGGATAATGATAACATTGGTCATCGCCATCAGGGGATAATGATAACATTGGTCATCGCCATCAGGATTTTTTACCACTGCTTAGTTGAATTTTCTATTGTGATGCGGTGTTTGGAACGCCAATTTTCTGTTAAATGCACACCTATGAAGTAGCTCCAGTTTTTGTGAAGTTTACATGAACTGTCACGTTGCATCAGAGCTATAAATAAGCGATCTGACAGACGTTCAGAGCAACATTTTAGCATATGACTGAGGTGGATTTTAGCTCATTTACATATAGGCAGAATCCTGTTTGGTACAGTATATGCCCACTTGACGACGAGAGAGATGGAACTAACGACTGGCCTTTGGCCATTGCAACCATCTATTAAGAACTAGTAACGTTTGTCCTGCAAGTTGAGAAATAAGTTGATATGTGCCGGATTATAACAGCAAATGAACACAACACAAGTGGCAGCAGTGGAATAAGTGGAATAATGGATTTCACGGTGTTCAGTAATCAAGAAAAATGCACTTATGAGGTGTAATGCATTATCACTTACCTATACCTGCCTGTACAAGGCAGTTCAACTTACCTATAGTAGTTCTGTCCACTCACACGGAACAGTTCTAAAGGGTCTACAGGTTACCTCTGTCCACTCACACGGAACAGATCTAAAGGGTCTATACTGTAGGTTACCTCTGTCCACTCACACAGAACAGTTCTAAAGGGTCTACAGGTTACCTGTCCACTCACACGGAACAGATCTAAAGGGTCTATACTGTAGGTTACCTCTGTCCACTCACACAGAACAGTTCTAAAGGGTCTACAGGTTACCTGTCCACTCACACGGAACAGATCTAAAGGGTCTATACTGTAGGTTACCTCTGTCCACTCACACGGAACAGATCTAAAGGGTCTACAGGTTACCTGTCCACTCACACGGAACAGATCTAAAGGGTCTATACTGTAGGTTACCTCTGTCCACTCACACGGAACAGATCTAAAGGGTCTACAGGTTACCTGTCCACTCACACGGAACAGATCTAAAGGGTCTATACTGTAGGTTACCTCTGTCCACTCACACGGAACAGATCTAAAGGGTCTATACTGTAGGTTACCTCTGTCCACTCACATGGCCTGTTTCCTTCCCATCTCCATCTGCCTCATCTCCACTGTGGAATGCTGCTGTGTTGTTTTCACTGTGGAATGCTGCTGTGGTGTTTCCACCTGGTCTGCATCTCCACTGTGGAATGCTGCTGTGGTGTTTCCACCTGGTCTGCTTGCTGAAGGCCTCTGCTTACCTCTGGCCCTGCATACCAAGCTGCTGTGCATGAATCTCCACACTGCTAATGATGTGTCTCATAGTGTATGTTGAGTGGCAGTCTATTTACCTGTAATTACAGTATACCAACAAATATCATCCACTCTACCTTTACGTAGAGTAATAACCTTATGACAACAATGTGCACCCACTGTGTTGATGTGCAACTAATACTCTGAGTGCTGGCTATGTACTTTTCCCCCATTTCTACTTACTGACAGTCTTGTATGTGCCCTAGAGTGATCTATAGGGAGCATGTGTGTTCCATGTCTGACATATACAGTATGTATCAGCTTGTTATCAGCAGTCAAATTGCTCTCGACTCTCTCTGCCTCTTCCGCCTCTCTGTTTCTCTACTAGGCTAGTCTTAGGGAGATACCCAACCCCCCCCCCCCCTTCCCCCTTTGCGCTTCAATGGGCTTGCCATGTAGATAGACAAGATAATACCCTGTGCTTGCTACAGACAGAAAGAGATCAAAGCCATGTTTCACATTCTCATCTTAGAAGGCAGTTGATAGATTATATGCAGAAAATACAAATGCAACAGAAAAGTCTGATAACGCTGGTTCTGACTGACTCGAGTACAGACCCTGGATCAGATGGGCCAGATCAGCTAGTATGAATGCGAGAATTAACGCAGGTGTGGGAACCCTGAAATCCAGTGTCGGTGCAATGGGGAAAAATGACCGTTGGACAACATATTGAGTATCGTGGTGTATCAATACTTTTTTGGACAAGTGTATCTTGGTCACTTCTGTCAGTGAAAATAGCTCCCATATTGACTTGTACCAGGGGTGTCACTAGACTTAGAATTGCACTGGGGGCATTCTCCCCCGTAAGAAAATTGTGTATTTTAATTGTGTAGTTTAAATGCATCAATCTGGTGCCATTTGAAAAGATATTCAGAGGTTAGACTTGCTTATTTTTAATCTATGGATGGAAATATTTCTGCTGTAGCCTAAACTGAATTACCATTAACCATTGAACACACAGGTGGATATTATGATGATACTGCAGTAATACTACAAAGCATATTTGCTGAGTTTCACAGTTCAGAAATGGTCAAAAATAGTGTACATATCAGCACTTCATGAAATTATGCAGAAGTGGTCACCTGTCTTGTTCAGCTAGTTAATCTAGGATAAGATAGTTATCTTGGTTATTGTAATGGCCATCTACTGTATACTGTACATGCTATAGCTTCCTTTTTCATTCTGGGCTACCCATCTGGGAAAGTATGATTTGTTTTCCCTTCATTTTTTTTTTGCATTAATATCACTAGGAAGAATGCCAGTAGAGATATAGGCCTATATTCTTGTTTTTTTTTGGTGGGATTGTCTGGAATCTGGCAATATAAGAACCATGATGGTGGGATACTCTATGGCTAAACAATTTACAAAAATGTATGTAGGCTACTGAAATTAAATAGTTTACATTTGGGCCCAAAGTTGGAGACAGACTAGAAGTTTGTTGCAATTTCAAAACCGCATTACTCGGGAACCTATTATTGTACAGAGGCATGCTTTATATCTTCATATTTGGTAAGGCCTGCTGTTTATTGCCTGCGGTTTGCCATGTGTTAAGTAAGGGATAATGTATAGAACGCTGGTCATTATTGAGAAATTAAGTCCCGACATGACGAACCGGACTTGCTTTGCCCTGAAGGGACTTATTTTCCAAATACTGACTGGCGTTCTATACATTATCCCGCTTATTATACGGCTACTTGCCAAAACAAAGAAATAAACTCCACAATATGTCTCTTTACATTTATTTGCAGGGTTGGGTAGTAACGGATTACATGTAATCTGGACAAAAATCAAGAAACTATAATCAGCCCAGATTACAATAAAAAAAATGTGTAATCAGATTACAGTTACATTGTTGGGGATTACCTGATTACATTTTATCATGCAAACAATGCAACTTTTTTATGATAGCCTAGCTATCTTTTAATTTGACAAGCAGTTCATTCGGATGTTCACTTTTTAGACTTTTTTAAGATATAGTTAAGAACAAAATTATTCATACCCCTGGCAAATATTGATTTTCTCTTGACCAATATGTTTGTTCTTACTTAAAATGACACTTGCACATGCCCAAAAGGTTGCAAGACAATGTGGTAAAAACATGGAATAAAAAAAAAAGTGTTTGTATCTTCATTTACATTATTCATACCCTTTTTAAACAATCACTGGAAACATCTTTATTTACCACCACAGCTCTCAAAATGGTCCATATAATACCCACCAAGCGTCTTCATGTCTCCACAATTATTGTAGACTGCACCTTTTTAGCAGCAATCTTTGGTTTGAGGCAGGAACAATTATTTGCCATCACTTTGGCCTTGTGCTCACTTTTTTGACGGATTGAGGTCCGCTCTGAAATATTGATATTGTTCTCTGTTAACCATTTCTTGCCTTGTTTGGCTGTATATTTTGGATC
>NW_027468587.1:10545744-10595744 GCF_046254945.1 Alosa pseudoharengus | reverse complement strand
AGCCAGATTGTTCTTCAGATTTTCTGCCTTTGTCAATCCCAGCTGTAAGGGTACTGGACCTGAATGCGGTCTATTGTATTGCTTAGGAATTTAGGGTCAAAAGATTAGGTGTATATCTTCTGCTGCGTAAGTAGGTCGTATCAGGCGAGGAGTCTAAAGTTCACTGTTATGAACCAATAATCCAATTCACAATAATCACACGCGCATGATGTAAAGCAAGTGTATACACAAACACAACATGTCAACAAACGAGCCGCAGTTGTTTGTCTGTTGTTTGATGTATTGGATGTATGGAAAAATAATACTGATATATGTTTATCAGTTTATCATTGCATTTGTTATGTCATATGAATGAAATAGTGACTTCCACTGTTAGCATAGTGGGTATTAGTTATGGTGTTATTTTATGTAAAGGGTGATACTAAATTACTCGTGTAAGAGATTGTGCTAAAGTTCACAGAAAGACACAGAATTAACATTACATTTGTATGATTAATACAGATTTAAGGAGGGCACCTTTTAATGCCAAATTGTTAAAGGTTGCCTTTGTCATTCTTTGTGTCCACTGAAAATGTTTCCTCCATCTTGGCCTCCATGTGTTCAGAATGACCGGTACACAGTAGGTGGCACGGACATGTTTGACTCTCTGACTGACCTGGTGGAACACTTCAAGAAGAAGGGCATTGAGGAGGTGTCAGGAGCCTGGGTACACCTCAGACAGGTGAGTCCCTGATTACCCATGATCCTCAGTGTACTGTCATAACCTTAGCCATAGTAACCTCAGACTAACAAGGATACCCTTGGGTATTTCCTCTGTCTGGACATTTCTGTCTGTCTGTCTGTCTGTCTGTCTGTCTGTCTGTCTATGTATATTCAGATTATTGATGATTGAATGATTGATTGATGTTTTTAAATACATGTTTGTAAAAAGGTTTGATCTGTCCTCTCTCCTCTGTGTCTCTCCGTGAACCAGCCCTACTACTCCACCAGAGTGAACGCAGCCAACATCGACAACAGAGTGAGGCTGCTGGAGGTGACGGCTGAAGGGGAGTCCCAGGATGCTGGCGCAGACAAGAAGATCAAAGCGGGATTCTGGGAAGAGTTTGACGTAGGTTTCACATGCCGGTGCGCCATTCCCCAAGCCTGGCCTAGAAAACCACATACACATCTCTCTCTCTCTCTCTCTCTCTCTCTCTCTCTCTCTCTCTCTCTCTCTCTCTCTCTCTCTCTCTCTCTGTTTCACACCTGTGACATAGCCATTTTTTCTCTTTATTTAGCAACATCTTCAGTTCATCCCTCTCTCTATCTGTTTCTCCTGAATACAGTATGTATTTCTCTTTATGTCTCCCTATGTCTCTCTTCCTGCCCCAGGCCCTGCAGAAGCTGGAGGCCAAGGCCAAGAGGAGCCGTGATGAGGGGATGAGACCGGAGAACAAGAGCAAGAACCGCTACAAGAACATCCTCCCCTGTGAGTGCTGATGCTTGCCGTCTTCCTGCGTTCCTTTAGTGCTGTTTTTGACATTTGACATCACATGTATTAGTCTAAAGTCACTAATCTGAATCTCTCTTGTTTTGTCTGCTTCCCACATCCCACACAAACACACACATACACGCACACATACAAATAACACATACATGCACACACACACACATATTCATCCCCCCCCCCCACACACACACATACACAGTCGATGAGACCCGGGTGATTTTACAAACAGGTGACCCCAACATCGTGGGCTCGGATTACATCAACGCCAATTATGTACTGGTCAGTCTACACACTACCATACATGCACTCACACACGCACACACACACAGATTACCTCAATGCCAACTATGTAATGGTCACATTGAACACAGTACTACTCATGTTTTGCTTAAATACTAACATGAGCTGATGCTGCTGTCTGCCTTTGCTTCTGCATGTGGATAGAACAAACTGCATGAGCCTGGAGATCAGAAGGCCTACATCGCTTGCCAGGGGTGCCTGCTCACCACCGTCAACGACTTCTGGCAGATGGTGTGGCAGGAGAACTCACGGGTCATCGTCATGACAACCAGGGAGGTTGAGAAGGGACGGGTAAGTGTGCTTGAGTGAAATCACACATGGGCCAGATTACTTGTTCAGAAACGTCCCAAAATATAATAATTACTAGCCTGACGTAGCCATACTCAATTCTAGTCAGAATATGAGTCTGATACTGCTCCATTGGGACGTAATTATGTCCCTCGAACAGGTGGTCAATCAGAGATTTCAAACGAACGAGGGAACAACACGTCACAATGCAACACGTTGTTTTCCCTTGATGAAAGTGAAACCATGAGTTTTCCCACATCTCAACTTTGGCCAAAGTTTTCAGAAATAATGGTTTTCAGTGATAAAACCTCATTGTCCATCATCGTAAAGCCCGATTTGATTTATCCGCCAGATTTGGGGCGAACATAGTTGCTCCACAACGGAGCAATGCCAGACCGAACTTCCCGACCTCAAATGTTGTGGGCGGGACTAAGTTCGGCTGGCACCCAGGCTAAATAATTACTATATGGCTATGAAATTAAACATGGCTGCTGTTTTCAAACTGATATAACTTGGTCTGGATATATAATACTCAGATTCAAACTCTTTACGAAAGTCTTCAAAAGTCTTTACGATCTCTGGCATTATTTATCAGTGTTGCTAAAGCAACTGCAAAACACTGCACATAAGTGTATACAGGCTACTGCAGTTGCTGTGTGCTGACCTCCCCTTACAGAACAAGTGTGTTCCCTACTGGCCTGACAATGGGACCAGCAAGGAGGCTGGGGCGTACCTATTGACGTCCATCTCAGAGAGAGACGCCACCGACTACAAGATCCGCGTCATAGAAATTGCACCTCGGGACGGGGTAAGCTAGGCTATGTCTCTGCACAGCACACATACCCACCCCCCCTTCTTCTCTCTCTCTCTCTCTCTCTCTCTCTCTCTCACTCACTCACTCACACACACACACACACACACACACACACACACACACACACACACACACACACACACACACACACACACAGACAAACAGACAGAGACACACACACACACACACACACACACACACACACACACACTCATATTGACAGAGAGAGAGACACACACACACACACACGGCTAAATACATACACATGCAACTTGTGGCACCTTGAAACAAAACATTTATAAAACACACATGCAGAGAGAGAGAGAGAGAGAGAGAGATAATCCAGTGGTGTATGTTAGTGAAGTCTCTGCTGCTACTCTGCTCCCCTCAGAGAGATTTACAATAAGCTTCTCAGCTGAGGCAGCCTTACAGCAGGAATGCTCTCATGCCCACTGCTTTACTCAGCAGCACACACAGGTCATTACTCTGGACAGCTGCTCTTTATTGTGCTAGCATAATATTACATAAAATCATCTCATATCCTATATCACATCATATCATATCAGATATAATATCATACCATATCATATTTCAGTATGGTCATGATCATTGCTGCGGAAGCATGGTGTGTCTCCTGAAAGCATCATGGTCTGTCTGTGTGTGTGTGTGTGTGTGTGTGTGTATGTGTGAAATGTTTCTGTCAAACACCATTAAAATAGACATGTGCTCATTCCGGATGATGCTTCATAAATCACAGCACGTGTAAAACAGTGGCTGCTGTCTATCCACCACGTTCTTTACTCAGTAATTGTAATCCATGTCCCCCTGGTCTGCCTGCTCTGCCTTGGCTTTGACCTCCTCCTCCTCCTTCTTATGCCAGGATACGCCAGAGCCATAATGACCATATTCACAAAGGCCTGGAGATAGATGACCATATCCAGTTAGGGCCATTAATATGACATAATCAATATCAGTTCTTAAAGTGAATAGCAATTATATTGATTAATTTCATTTCATTTCTGGTGATCATCTTCCTCAATAATTCACTCATATTGATCACATTTTTCTCTTCTTTCCTAAACAGATATGAAAAAAAAAATGGGCTTGTAAATTGATAGATTTTGTGTTGAATAAAAATCCTGTGTTGAAGTACTGTTTTGTTTTCCTCTTGTAAGCTAATAAAACATCAATTATCATCAGAAGCTGTAGAATTTAACCTTGTAGACGTATCACTGCTAGTCATTGTCAGTTGAACTGTCACAGTCCAGGAGGAGGAGTCGCTATAGAACCTTTCAACAATAAAAACAAAAACAATGCTTGAACGTTCTATTTGGGCCCCAATCTACTTCCTCTGCATTAAGATAACATATGGAATGTTAAAAAGGAAGTCTTGTGGGGCCAACTATGATGCTGATAATGGAACTCTCTTGAAAGGGTCTATTCTGAAAGGTTTTTTATCTGCGTCCTGCTCTGTCCAGTCGGAGCACGCGCGGACCATCTGGCAGTACCAGTACCTGAGCTGGCCAGACCACGGGGTGCCCCAGGAGCCAGGAGGCGTGCTCAGCTTCCTCACACAGGTCAACGGCAAACAGAGCGACTTCCCCGGCGCTGGACCAATGATCGTTCACTGCAGGTACACACAGATCTGCCCCAACGCTGGACCGCACGTGGTTGTCCACTAGAGTTTATACACAGATCTGCCCCAACGCTGGGCCGCCCGTGGTTGTCCACTAGAGTTTACACACAGATTTGCCACAACGCCGGGGCCGTGGTTGTCCACTAGAGTTTACACACAGATTTGCCCCAACGCCGGGACCGTGGTTGTCCACTAGAGTTTACACACAGATTTGCCCCAACGCTGGGCCGCCCGTGGTTGTCCACTAGAGTTTACACACAGATTTGCCCCAACGCTGGGCCGCCCGTGGTTGTCCACTAGAGTTTACACACAGATTTGCCCCAACGCCGGGACCGTGGTTGTCCACTAGAGTTTACACACAGATTTGCCCCAATGCTGGGCCCGTGGTTGTCCACTAGAGTTTACACACAGATTTGCCCCAACGCCGGGACCGTGGTTGTCCACTAGAGTTTACACACAGATTTGGCCCAACGCTGGGCCGCCCGTGGTTGTCCACTGCAGGTACACACAGATCTGCCCCAATGCCAGGCCCATGGTTGTCCACTAGAGTTTACACAAATGTAACTTTCAATAGTCTCCTATTGTTACCAGTGCTACACAAGCTAGTATATCCTATCTTAACTCCATGGTGATTAATATAGACTATTCATAGATTTTTTCTTTGCTTTCATATTATCTTCAGACAGTTCCAGTTTGACACTGTGCACCTGTACAGTATAACCTTTCTACTGTATCTCTCTCTTTCATTTGGTAGTTTATATCTCAATACTCTTTTTGAGGTGACTGTCATACTCCTCTAGACTAACTAGGCTATATTTATTTATTTTCATTTTCTAACATACTTTCTTTATTGTGATAGGCTCATTTGATACACTTAGGACTTATGGGCAGTGATACACTTATGGACTTATTCAACTGTGTGACTTCCATAGTATTATTTATCAATTTTACCCACCTTCTTCTCAGAAGGCTCCAGAGAACGCACAGTCAACACTCCAACAGTGGTACAAGAATTGGGCAATAACCTCTGACGTTATCGAACACTTTCTGAATCGTTCTAATCCAGTAGCCAATGTCATGGTCCACCTTACTGTGATCACAGAATTCATAGTTTACCCACCTTTTTTTTTACCACTGCACCCCTGAATATTTGTACTACTAGCGAGCAATCAAGGAAGATTAAGACTCTTGGTAAATGCTGATTATGTGAAAATTTAGAAAACATTTCATGGATATTAATACTCTTAGTGAATGCATGCAAAGACCAGAAGACCAGAATATTGCATGGAAATTAACACTCTTGGTGAATGTGGGGATTTGAAGGGGATTTGAGGGACTAGTCTGTGGACGTTAAGACTATTGAGATGTCCAGGGAGGGGGGGGCTGAGGAAGAAAGGTTTTCCTCCCCACTGCACAGCCCAGTACTACAGCACTTATAGGTAGCAGTCAATACGCACAGGCACTAACATTACTTACAACACACACCACTTCACTCTGCTTCCTCTTCGCATGGCTTTCACTTGTTGTGGAAACTGTTGACTTTAGCGGAATATGCGATCCACTGATATCGAAAATGAATGACCGCCTGCAAGACTTCGCAGAGGCTGACAGAGAAGAACACGCACGCACGCACGCACACGCACACACACACACACACACACACAGACACACACACACACACACACACACACACACTCTCACACACACAGACACGCACACTAAGGGCACTGGAGAGACACTGTTAAAGTCATGACAGCCACTTTACATAGCTATGCAGGTATTACTGGCAACAATCTGTCTTCTTAGGCCCCACACTGGCCTACTTATACACCCATATAACCTGCATGAGACCCAGTGCACGGCCCATCGGTGGATGACAAGGCCATCTTGCCAGGGGAATGTTTTAGACTTTCATGAAGGAGCGAGGTATTTAGTCATGGCTGTCTCACAGTAGAGGTCATTGTCCTTCAGTTCGGAGCCCTCGCGGGCTTATCCCCCAGCTCACACGGCCTCCTCTTCTCTCCTCTAAGGATGAGGGCCGGTCACAGAGAACAGAATACAACAGAGAACAGAACAGCATGCAACAGCTACGTAGTTATGAGGAAGAAAAAAAGGCCACTGAAACGAATGAGCTTGATTTTCCTACTTAAAGGGACACCAGGCAACGTTTTATTACTCATCTTCGCAAGTCGGTATATGGTTAAATGACTCATTACAGGGCGAATGAAGACTCTCTTGTCCGCCCCTACTGCCTGTAGGAAGAATGTCCCGCTTGCAAGTTCAGTGTATCGTACCCGCCGACCGAAACAGGGTCAGTTTACATCCTGCACCCACAGCACAGAGGCAGGCTAACGAAACGCTAGCGATTGTTGCAAACGTGTGTATAATGGCAGAGTCGGCGAAGAAGCAACGATAATCCTTGAAGGAAGATGCAAAAAAAAGGAAAAGAGCTTCAGACACAGCGAGGGGGAGTTTCGTAGAGAAAAAGCATCAGGCTTGCCTGGTGTCCCTTTAAAATCACCCAAAAGCACCACATTACTGTAGATTCTGATGCAACATGGGTCTCAGAGGAATAGTGGCATGATGGTTCACTCTCTCTCTCTCCTTTAGATGACCTCAGCCACCGCTTACAGTATGTGCTGTAGTGACACTGCCTTAATGAACCATATGAAAAGCAATGAGTCGTAAAATTAAAAGCAGGTGTAAAATAAAAGTTACTGTGCTGTTTCAGTCATTAAAAGCAGTATGTGTGTGTGTGTGTGTTTTCTCTCTTTAGTGCTGGCATTGGGCGCACTGGCACCATCATAGTAATCGACATATTGATTGATATCATAGACACTAAAGGTAAGCATTCCCATAGGCCTCCTGCAGCACAGAGGGCTTCTGACTGGTACGGGGCAGCTTACTGTTGAAGGCAAACATTATGGACATTAATTATTAATGGATCTCTGCTAAACATCTGGAGGGCCAGTCATTAAAAGATCACTAAGTGTATTGACATAACAGGCTTGAGTGCATTATGTAGTGCAGTATAACATACTCTGTGTATGTGTGTGTGTGTGTGTGTGTGTGTGTGTGTGTGTGTGTGTGTGTGTGTGTGTGTGTCTGTCTGTGTCTGTGTCTGTGTCTGTGTCTGTGTCTGTGTCTGTGTCTGTGTCTGTGTCTGTGCATGTATGTGTGTGTCGGTATGTGGTGTTTGTGTGTGTTTGTGTGTGTGTGTGTACATGCGTGTGGGGTGTGTGTTTGTGTGGCAGGGCTGGATTGTGACATCGACATCCAGAAGTGTATCCAGATGGTGCGTGAGCAGCGATCAGGCATGGTGCAGACTGAGGCCCAGTACAAGTTCATCTACCTGGCTGTGAGCCACTACATCGAGGCCACCAAGACCAAGATGCAGGCCTGCCAGGTGAGCAACACTGGGCTGTTCACCTGTTCAGCTGTGGCAAACCAACAAAGCTGCTTCCACAAGCAAGTCACTAAATACCTGCAAAAAATGAAAGCCAGCTTTCATAACACAAGCTCATTGAATATAATCTACATTGGCAAAATACAGCTGTTAGCCAACTAGCTAGCTTTCATCACAAAACATATGTTAGGCACATCCGCTAGCTAGTTATCTTGCTAGTTTTGCACAAAGCTCAATAATGCCTCTTAGTAATTGGGGAAGTGGTGAGACTGCAGAATGGCTGTGTTGGGGGTTTGTCAAAAGGTCTCCCAGATGAGACTTGACAGGCAGAGGTGTTTTGGGCCATGGGGAGTGAGTTTGGGGGGGGGGGGGAGGGCAAGGAGGTGAGTATTAGGGAGTGGGAACACACATGAAACAAAAGGGACAGGGGGCGGGGGGTAAAAGAAATCGGCTTTGACGGTGGAGGCGGGCTCTACTGAGCCTGAGCGGGGGGTGTTGATTGGCAGGGGGAGGGGGCTGGGAAGGTGCACACCTCAGAGCAGGCTGCTTCAGGCTGCGGAGCTGGAGCCTTCCCTGCTGTGAAGGTGTCGTGGGTTTTATGGAAATATATCCTTTAGTTTATATATCTTTTATATATCTTTTATGTAGTATCTTTATTCCGTGTAATATCATTGTTTTGTGAAACTGAATTCTGTAGTATGTTCAGTGTGTGGGAAAGGAAGACTGGTTTAAGTGTGGGAAGAGCAGACCCGGTAGAAAATGTCATAAATAAGGGTTGGTGCCAGAAAATGTAAGCAAAACCTAAAGAATGTATGAATAACAGGATGAGAGGGCAAATGTGGAGTACCATATGTAACTTGGTCAGCTATCTGTAAACACAGGTGGTGGGAAAGTCAGAGTGTGTCTTGTCTGGGATGACTTGAAGGGGTATAAAGGCTGGACAACAGCCAGAGGATGTTAACTTACTTGCTTGCTTCACTAACCAATGCTCCAGAGTGCATTAAAGCCATCATCTGCAGTATACATCCACGGTGTGCGGACTTCTTTTGAGTTTGTATTATTTAACTTCAATTTGACACCACAAAGGAACACTCGCGTGCATGTGCAGAGTACTGGTTCTCAGATCTGCTTTGCCCCAGAGTGCAATTTGGAGAACTTTGACCAGCAAATTTGGATAATCCACATAAGCCTGACCAGCAGAGGTGCAGGTGGCAGGATTTTTCCCCACTGAACTGTCTGTGGATCCTGGTCACTTGTTAGGGTAAAGTTCAGAAATTGATAACACTTCTCAGAAATTGAGAGTCACTTTTCCATTTATCAACCTCTCCCCCCAAACAGTTTGTGTTCTTTCCAAGACATTGCTTTTGTTATTCCGTACATGCGTTGTTTTAACACATCTCTGTGTCTAGATAGGGACAACACAGTTTGTGTTGTTTCCAACATATTCGTTTAAGTGTATAAGTGTATTCGTTTAAGTGTATAAGTGTATTCGTTTAAGTGTATAAGTCGTTACTTCTGTTGCCTATGGCCTGTTGGCAAATGTAGATGGTTACCTGGAAAGGGACATGAGTCTCACCTTATCAGCCATGAATGGAGAGAGAGAGAGGGATGTTGAGAAAGAGTGTGAGAGAGTGTCCATGATTTGCCATGGCTGACAGCAGCTTTTCTCCAGGAAATCCTGCTACCAGAAAATCAATTTCAGCGTATCGCTTTTGTGTTTTATATCTTTCTTTTTGGCCCTCCTGTGCCACTGTAGATGGGTGTAGATGGGCATCTCAGTGTGTTAGACTTTCACTCTTTTGTTAAATGAGATCCTTCTTCACTAGCCACATTCTTAGTACTTATCAGAAAGTGAGTGTGAATGAGTATTCTTCCCTCAATCTCATCTGTGTGTGTGTGTGTGTGTGTGTGTGTGTGTGTGTGTGTGTGTGTGTGTGTGTGTGTGTGTGTGTGTGTGTGTGTGTGTGTGTGTCTTCACAGGAGACAGAAACGGAGTATGGAAACCTAAAGCCCCAGCAGCACGCCAAGGCCAGCCGGAAGGTCTCCAAGTGAGTCCAGGCAACACACACACACACACACACACACACACACACACACACCCACACCCATACACACACACACACACACACACACATACACATCTGTAACTGGCTTTTGCCTTCCCCCCAAAAATCACAGTCCCTCTTAACAGTTTGTAACACCAGAGGTCAAGATGTGGTGTTGCACTGAATTTGTTAAATGTGGATTCAGATGAATAGCTCCAAATGGTGAAATTATGCAACATGTAATTGAGAAATACCATAAGTAGCCTGTGCTGTGGGCCCAACAGTCTTACTGTAATTTTCTAGAAGAAAACCTGCTTGCCTCTGCCTAGCTAGCTTTTGAGAGGAATATTCTGCAGAGCGATATCTCTGACAATGTTAAGAATACAGGTAGGAACACAGAAAGAAGGTATACTGTCTCTCTTCCCATATCCCCCAGAGGTAGTGCACACACACACACACACACACACACACACACACACACACACACACACACACACACACACTTCTTTTGAAACATCTTACTGCATCAAATGGCTTTCATGATGCCATTTCATTTCAAAGGCAGAGTGAAATGACAGCTGGCATTTCCCACGGCTGCAACCAAACTGTCACATGAGAGTTAAGGTCATTCTGAAATCAATCAAGCTGTCTGTTTGATAATAGCTTGATAATGGTTATCTCTGCTGTGCCATTTGTTCTATAATTTGACATTCAGCAAACTAACTGTTACTTTATTTTGTCAGGAGTAAAGAAGAAGTTTATGAGAACCTTGGGGCAAAGGGCAAGAAAGATGTCAAGAAGCAGAAATCCGAAGAAAAGAAGAGCGGATCAGTGAGAAAAAGATAAAAAAAAACGAGAAAGAAAAAATGTACAAAAATGTACTAATCAATTGGACTGATAATGATGATGATGATAATGATGATGACGACAACGACAGTGTCTAAAAAGTTTCCAAAGGTTTGAGGCAGAAATCTGTCATTACATGAATATCCTGCCAATAGCCAAGTTTAGAGTGGGAAAGCGACTCCAGGTTTCAGGTTGCAGGACAATTGGGATGTCCAGGCTGAATGTCCGCCACATCTGGGCAAGAGCTGTCTCAGCCCCTATTAGTGTGGGAAATTATGGTACACACAATTTCATTGTGAATTAATTTATAGATATTTCAATATTTTGTTTTGCTTTTCACCTTTTCATGGCTTTTTGTAAAAGAATATACATTGTGTGTGCTCTGGCGATGCAATTGATCAATGAAAAATCCTTGTAATACTGATTTAAAGCAGAAAAATAAACAAATGTTTCATGTAATCTATTGTCCATATGTCATCAACCAGAGGCAGCTAGTTCTGATCACATCTGGCAAGTTCTTTTCCATATTTTACATAACCGTGAATGTCAAACCACGTTTTAGCTGGTTTAGGCTGTAGGCGTAACCTATGTCCCCTAACTTCAAATAACTGGGTGATGATGGGAGGGTAACTGGCTGTCAGAAAATGTTTTCGCAATGAGGCCATATGTTTAGGACATCGCTTCAGTCGACCCCCATTTCGCTGACCCGAATAAGCGCAACATAGCAGTGTGAAAGACCTTTGTAGATGAACGACCTTTCCTCCCTGCCTCCCCCTCACCATTTGGGCACGGAACAAAGTCTACATCACTCTCTGAGAGGGAGGGTGGAGAGAGAAGGGGGAGGGAGGCTGAGATTGATATTCATCTGGTTCTTTTGGAAGCCTGCCCGAACAGAACGGATTATCCAGTTTTTTCACTCTCCTGCCAACACAGAGTTCCACCGTGCAATGACAGGGAGGGGTTAAACTGATTTGGAGGACTGGGTAACTTAAGACGTTTGGGGACGTTACTTTAACGAACACTCTGGGTTGTCGGCTGAGTGCAGAGTACAACGATTCATTTGGTTTGAGGCACTGCTTGGGAAAACTTTGCATCGTGAAGCAACTTTTCCTTGTAAGATACAAAGGCGGTTTCGTGCGGTGCGTCTCATTTTAATATAAAATGCGGTAGTAGTTTCCTGGCGGAAACGGAGATTGCAGATCCAGAGTAAGGATAACAAAAGGAAAGGTCGGGTGTCAGTGCAACAGGTAGAAACGTTTACGCCGTTCGTCTGAGAGAGAAACACACCAACTGTATCAACATGTCCAAAGCCAACCTCACGGGGACTTACCACATGGTATCTCAAGAGAATATGGACGGTTACCTCGCAGCTCTAGGTAAACTTCTTTTCTACTTTTATATTCTTTTACATTTTACATTTTACATTCTTTTACATTTCTTTTACCTCATGTCCCATCCCATGTTATATGATAAGGGCGATTTCCACTTCCAGTCAATGAGCTCATCTTTGCTCGGTGAATCTGCCTAACCACGTCACTCCTACAGTACATTCATTCGCAGACATGTCTTGCACAATAATCCAACACAGATGATTGTTGCATGTAGTCAGACTATGCATCATGCTCCGTATTTGTATTTCATTAAGCTACCATCATGCAAAAACATATCAGAAGTTTGCCATTAGAGACAGATGTGGTAGGTGAGGATATGTTTTGCCTGACAGATAAGGATATGGGACATATTCTGCCCAGTCACCAGTATTATAATCCTTCAACATACTCTTGGTTTTTGACATTAAAATAGACCATCAGTGTATTTTGGAATAGGCAAGATGGTCGGGATGGGATGTGGTGTGGCATTGTCATATTTCATGTTACACTAATGGGTTCTATTGCACTGTACCTTGATTGTTATTCCTCTGCTTTTGTAAGTGCCTTTGGACATAACCATCAGCTAAATTAATATATGTAATGTAATGTAATGGTGATGGAACAAACTGAAGTGTGTGTGTGTGTGTGTGTGTGTGTGTGTGTGTGAGAGAGAGAGAGAGAGAGATAGAGAGTGAGTGAGTGAGAGTGGTGCGGTGACAGAGTGAATCTACATCTACATTAACACCTTTCTTCAGATACTCTGCTTGACGTGTCCTGAACAGATGAATGGTTTATCGTGTACTCTTGACTCCGTCGTATAGAGGGAGGTTAGACTCGGGGAGTGGGAAATGTGGATGGATTTTTCATTAACAAAATGGCAGAGGATCTGAAGAGAGGTGTTAATGTAGATTAAATCTCCCACTCTCTCTCTCTCACACACACACACACACACACACACACTCTCTCTCTCTCTCTCTCTCACACTCACTCACACACACACACACACAGACATACAAACACACACTTTCAGTCTCTCATTATCACACACAACCAATTATTTTTGCCTTTGAGCCCTTGTCTCCATCTCTGTTCCTTACACACACACACACACACTCACACACACACACACACACAAAAGCTTTCTTTCATCACCACACACATTGTGTCTCAAACACACATACATTTTCTATGATCATTATGAACTGAGCTATTCTCCATCACCATTCTCTCTTTCTTTCTTTACGTCATGTTGCATAAACACACACACACACACACACACACACACACACACACACACACACACACACACACACACACACACAGTGATGACCTCCACTGTGTGTTGTCTGCTCCAGATGTGAACTTTGCCCTGCGGAAGGTGGTGTGTATGCTGAAGCCCACCAAACAGATCCAGCACGAGCCCAGTACAGGACACATGGCTATCAAAACCATCACCACCTTCAAGAACTTTGACATGGACTTCTACCTGGGCAAGGAGTTCACTGAGGACCTGGGGGCCGTCGATGGACGCAAGTGCCAGGTGTGTGTGTGTGTGTGTGTGTGTGTGTGTGTGTGTGTGTCCTTATATTCCCTGAGCATAATAATTTTTTTATATAGTCCCTTATAGTTTAACATTGGGCAACCAACCCAAGGGATTGAATAATATGTAAGCCCCTCCACTCCCATTTTTGTCTGTGTGTGTGAGAGTGAGAGAGAGAGAGAGAGAGATTGTGTGTGAGAGAGAGACAAAGAGAGAGAGAAGGTGAGTGAGATTGTCTGTGTGTGTGATTGTATCTTGTCAGTGTAACTAATTTCACCCCTTTGAGAAACCATTCTGCCTGTGGTGCTGGAACGTTAATACAGCACTCCTGCTGTGAAAAGAACTAAAAGGAATGTGTGTGTGTGTGTGTGTGTGCCAAGAAAGAGCGAGAGATTTATTATAACATAATTGGTTGGTGGTTCTATAATTCAAAGTATGGAGTTTAAATCAACTGAAGAGTTTCAATGTCTGCAGATAAGGCTTTGCATAGTTAAAGCTAAAAATATATTAGTAATAGCATATAATATAAAGTGCTGTTCACATGGATTTTACTTTTTTCACGTTGTGTGTGTGTGTGTGTGTGTGTGTGTGTGTGTGTGTGTGTGTTCGCACATGTGTGTTTGCAGACGACAATCGACTGGCAGGGGGATAAGCTAGTGTGCGTCCAGGCGGGTGAAAAGCAAGGCCGAGGCTGGACACACTGGATGGAGGGAAACAATCTGCACCTGGTAAGAGCTGAACGGAGGGATGAAGAAAGGAAAGAGAGATAGAGAGATAGAGGAATATGGGAGTGGGGAGAGGGGGAAAGAGAGAAGGCTATGGGAAACTCCCTGAAGAGAAAAGGGGAAGAGGAGAGGACAGGAGGGGGGAGAGGAGGAGGGGAGGGGAGGGGGGAGAGGAGGAAAGAGAAGAGGAGGGGAGGGGGCAGAGGAGGGAAGAGAAGAGGAGGGGAGGGGAGGGGAGGGGGGAGAGGAGGGAAGAGAAGAGGAGGGGAGGGGAGGGGAGGGGGGAGAGGAGGGAAGAGAAGAGGAGGGGAGGGGGCAGAGGAGGGAAGAGAAGAGGAGGGGAGGGGAGGGGGGAGAGGAGGGAAGAGAAGAGGAGGGGAGGGGGGAGAGGAGGGAAGAGAAGAGGAGGGGAGGGGGGAGAGGAGGGAAGAGGAAAGGAGGGGGGAGGGGGAGAAGAGGAGGGGTAGCTGTCCTAGAGCCGGCTGAGATGAGTTTTGTCTCTGCAGTGAGTGGTGTGGTGAGTGGGAGAGTGGCTAGTAGAGGAAAGAACAGATTACCGGTAAGTGGGGAGGGATGTGGTAGGGACTTAATGAAAACAGCAAGCACTCTCTATCTCTCTCTCTCTGTGTGTGTGTGTGTGTGTGTGTGTGTGTGTGTGTGTGTGTGTGTGTGTGTGTGTGTGTGTGTGTGTGTGTGTGTGTGTGTGAGAGAGAGAGAGAGAAAGAGATTTTCATTTTTCCACCTGCAAATATGATCATTATCAACATTTCTAATCATCACATTCCTTTCTTCTCTTTTCACTTATTCCTTCTATCCTACTTTTACTCTCTTTTCACTTATTCCTTCTATCCTACTTTTACTCTCTTTTCACTTATTCCTTCTATCCTACTTTTACTCTCTTTTCACTTATTCCTTCTATCCTACTTTTACTCTCTTTTCACTTATTCCTTCTATCCTACTTTTACTCTCTTGTTCTCTCTCTCTAGGAGCTAAGAGCAGAGGGGGTGACCGCCAAGCAGGTTTTTAAGAAGGCCGAGTGAATGTGGGGGTCCTGGTCAGAGTGTTGCCATGGCAACCAGCGCTCTGGCGGCCATGGACGCTACACAGAGACTGAAGCCTCCCCGACAGACGTTTAAAGTGATAGCATTAGCATAGTGTTTATTTTATTTTTAAATGCAAAGGTAGTGGAGGACATTAGCCACTCCTCCTCACCCAGTGCGAAGTGTGAATGGCCCTGCCTGGTGTTGGGGAATCTGATAAATGAAAATATCACCCTCTAACCACCATATCTCCCAAATGGCCGCTGGCTCTGGAACAGGTCTGCTGGACTGGATCTGGGCCGCATCTGTGCCAGAGTCAGACGGTTGTCTTTAGTGCCGTTTCCTCCACCGGGATGCAGATGAAGTGCCCAAATCTTCCTGATAGCAACCAATCCAGTCCGGTCAGGAAGTGGAGACGGCTGACTCATATGGCTGACCTGCTCCTGCACTCAGCTGGCCCCCGGGCAGTTCGTCCCCCTAGTAATGTGGCTAGTTTACATGCATGCAAATACACTATTACGACAACAGCATGACTTCTGTTCTCATTTTCCCACCTTGAGGTGTGTGTCAGCCCTTATTGGTGTGCTTGTAGCCCAATTTAACGACTATATACAACTCAGTTTATGTGTTTTTACTGATGGCAATGTCAATCTGCAATCTGAAAGTGGAACTGAATGAAACCATAACCATAACAATGAATAGAGTAACATTTGCACCGCAGACAGTAAAATATTTCCACCCATACTCATCTGTTGATGCAATATTATTATTTACGTCTATGGGGCAGTATAATATTTTTGAATTACTTACACAGTTCACTCTTTAACCTCCAGGGGGAGACAGACACTGACCCCAAAGCCTACTATATTAAAACTGACAGGCCAGAGTCCACAGTTTACTCTTTAACCTCCAGGGGGAGACAGACACTGACCCCACACTCTGCTGACACTAAAAGCAAAGGACAGAATTGGTTTTAATATAGTAGGATATTTCTAATTGAACAACATAGCTAAAGTTAGCTAACCAGTTCAGTAACATCAGTAACTTGATTAATGTTAAGAACATTTTAAACCCTTTTCCAGTTTGCTGGAGAGAGTGGCACACAACATTTTCACAAGTCGGTCTATATTACCATGAGACGAGGTCCTGAAGACAATTACTATAGAAAAAGCCATATTTGCCAATGTTTTAATGTCGTGAGTCGTGCATAGAACCTTTTGACCTCTGAAGTTCGCCTACAAAAAATCTTCCATCTTTGAGATCCGGTATTATCCGGTATCTTATGATAAACTTCACAGATCTATTCTGTACTCTATGTGGCAACTTCCTCTTCCTGTGTCTCATCAAATATGCCAAAGGCTTTTGCAACTTCAGTTGCAGTTCAGTTTTGTATACTGGGGTATTTAAGAGGTTTATTAAAAAAAATCACGTATAAAACATACACAGAGAAAACACAGTATGGGAAAAAACAGGAACATTTGCAGTTGCTGATATAAATACACACATGGACACTTCCTCTGGTCAGAGAAGTGATTTGACTCAGCAGTTCATTGCGCTATTTTGTGTTGTCTGCTGCACCCCGTCTAATAGTCTGTCCCTTTCTAGCACTGAGCAGGTGCACTTCCTCCATCAATCCTCTGTGTCCATGGTTCTAGGGCCAGTGTCATGACATGTCCAGTTAGCCAAAGGCGTCCTCCATACAGTCTCAGCTTTAACCCAGAAATGCTACGTCCTTTATCCTTCATTCAACTGAGGAGAAAATGTTAATCCACTGGCATGCCCATGTTAATAACATGAACACACATATTAGTGAGCGAGTGCTCCACAGCTGGTCGGGTTAGTGTGAAGGCTGGGGCAGGGGGTGAGGGGGGGGGGGAGCGGGCCCTGTCTGCCAGCGGTTAGGCTCCAGTCCACTCATCTTCCTGTGGCTCTGATGGACAGACGTTGGAAACAATGCTGTCCCCTGCTGCTCCGCAGGTGGCAGCCAATGGGGTGAGTCTCATTGGGGAGGTTGGTGATGTCATCATGGGCGATGCAGGGCCATCACATTCCACGGTGCAGTCACAAGAGATTGAGCTGGTCTCCACTGCAACAAGACAAGAGAAGATGCCCTCAGTTTCTACTGGTTTATAGGAGACAGCATTCAAGGAATCTTCCATAGATTTAGTTCGTAACGCCAATATGGCAGATGTCTACACATATCCCACCCATTCCTGTATAAGTAGTATAAGTAAATATACTCTTTTGATCCCGTGAGGGAAATTTGGTCTCTGCATTTATCCCAATCCATGAATTAGTGAAACACACTCAGCACACAGTGAGGTGAAGCACACACTAATCCTGGCGCAGTGAGCTGCCTGCAACAACAGCGGTGCTCGGGGATCAGTGAGGGGTTAGGTACCTTGCTCAAGGGCACTTCAGTCGTGCCTACTGGTCAGGGTTTGAACCGGCAACCCTCCGGTTACAAGTCCGAAGCACTAACCAGTAGGCCACAGCTGCCCCAATTGTATGCCTGTATGCCTCCCATTTACTTGAATAGGAAAACAACTTCCCAAAGTGCATTGCAAAATGGACGCTTAGTGGGGGGACTTGCCTAAAAGGACTTTGTTTATAGCCAATAACAGCTGAAATTTTATCAAAGCACTTTGCATCTCATAGATCAGATCCTAAACACACATCTTGTTTTTGGGTCTAAATTTAGCGCTAACTATCATGACGACCTTTAACAATGAAAGGAGAAGTTGAAATCACTACTGATTACAGGAGTAGCAGCGAGGCAGGGAACCAACCATACAAGCACCATTTTACTTCAGTTGAATTTCTAGAGGACTCCTAGTGTCTAGGAGACTATTTGTTTGAAGTGATTTAGATCAAGATAAAGAATCTCGACATTAAAACATTCTAGTTTAATCCATGAGTGATGATGTGTAATCGTGACTGGTTTTGGTGGTCTGGCTCCACTTAGCTGCAGGAGAGTTCCAGCACGCTCATTCTGCGATGGTCAGGAATTTGTAGAATGTAGACGATTCTTCTCTCATTGGATTCTTACCCGCACCGTGGTTGAGTGGTTGAGCCTCGTTGCATTCATTCTTGTAAAGTTCGTTGGGTGGCGGCAATATGTCAGGGGCCCGCACAGGAGAAAACCTCACGATGAGGTCCTCTGAAGCACTATCTAAAATCAACAAACAAAAACAACCAAGTTAGAGAAAGAAGAAATACCAGAACGTAGTGGGTGGGGGATTATCATGTCTAAAAATATTAGGGGGGGGGGGGTAAAGAAGTCAGCAGGGTGATTCATTTCATTTGTGATAGGTATGCACCTGCCACACTGGCATACCCATGACGTGTAGAGCCAGTAGTTTTCACAACAGTGACGTGATGAGTGATGACTAGGGCAGTGGTTCGTGTGGCTTGGTGTTTTAGTTTGACCTTCGGTGTGCCATAGCCCCAAAACGGTTGAGAAGCTCTAGACTAGAACTATACGGAATAAGATGAGTGGGGCACTGAGCCATAAGCCAGAGGTGTGTTCAAACTCAGCAAAGAGAGGCAAAGGTTTGTGGCAATTGCCCTGTTTCTTGGCATTTTGTTTGCAGTTGAAAGTGAACAATTGAAGTGTTCGACGAAGTTCAAAGAAAAAAAAGCTTACTAGGAACAAAACTCAAATTTTAATGCACTTCAAGCTTTAAGGTCAACATACCTGTACCACTATCTTCGATTTGTAGCATACCCTCTATAGCTTGAATGATTCTCAAACATATCTGGAGACGGACACCATGAGAGCAACAGGCGTTATTTATGTGCTCGTCGGTATTTCCTGTGGTGTAGAGCGCATTGAAAGTGAGGCCAAAGCCACAAGGTCAGTGTCCTTAGAGCATGCTTATCACTGAGTGTGTTTGTGCCATTGTGTAAAACACAATTACAAATGATGAATGCCAATGAGTGGCTAGTCTGGTGGGTATTACAAGTGTGTAGTTTAGTGGTAAATCTGGGTAAATGAACCCTTTTAAGAGGTTTTATCTCTTACTATGAGTTAACTTACACAGCTTTGTCACTAAACCAGGTGCCTGAAATATCAACAATCAACCTGGTCTAACTTTAACCATTGCTCTAAAAGGCAGAGACGAAAATAAGCTGAGCAGAGACAGATAGACAGACAGCGAGACAGATGCAAGGAAGCTACTGCAATTGAAAGCTTCTGAGCTTGCCTGTGTTGGGCTATTTGTGCAGCATAGGGCTTCTTTGCTTCTCTGCATTGCATGTGAGTGTGTGTGAGTGTGTGTGTGTGTGGGCTGCTGGAGGATGAGGATGTGGTGAGGCGTGCATCGGAGATGGACATGATGAGCACGTCTGCTGCGCTGTGTGACGCACTGCATCTTTCACATCTGCAGCTCACTTCACACTGATTGAAGATAAATGCTGTGTTGTTGTACATCAGTGCACCTTTGAACAGACACTGCTGGGATGCGTGGTGTGTGTGTGTGTGTGTGTGTGTGTGTGTGTGTGTGGCAGTTAGTTCCCATGCTTTAACTAAGTGAACATGGGGGAGTAAGGGGGTCATCTTTGTATATTCTATATTTCCAGCCACAATCCTGGAGTTTGGTTGGAGGTCAATGTGCCAACACAGTTTCCTCTGTTTGAATGTCTAAACATGCCACTTTTCACTTCTAACACGCCAGGTTTCTTTAAGCCAGTCCTCTTTTTAACCATTGTGTTGTCTTAGGGGTCAAAATTGACCCGCTACTATATTTAACAGCATAGCAGAAACCCCCTGAATAACTTGAAAATTGATGACATTTTCTATGTGTCCATAAAAAAAGTCAAAGATTGGTTTTGTTCATAGAAGTAAGGCTTTGTTGAGGGTGAAAATATATTTTTGACCCTGCAGTTGAAAGATGACTTACATACCACAAATAAATATATAACTTATAATAATTTGTAACTTATAATATATTGTTTATATAACCATAAAAAACACAAAACACATGAATACTCAAATACACATATACATTTACAGACCCCCACACGCACATTCACACACCTTCAAACACACATCTACACTCATACACACAATTCAATTTTGCTATAAAATGTGCTACTGACTGAACTGAAACAAACTAGAATTTTTGTGGAGGAATTTCTCAATGTTGTCCATGGACTAAATGTAGTAATTTTACACAGAAAAGAGGGGAAACCCAGATATACGTATGTTTATGGCTATCCTTACAAAATATTATTTATTTATTTTTTTTCAACAGAGCTGCTTTATTACAGGAGATTAGTGAAGACGGGTCATTTTTGACCGTCATGCAGAGGGTTAAATCCACAGCTGGGGACTCATGTTCGTGTTTGACTTGAGGTCATTCCTCGAAGCAGCTCTCCATCTCTTTCTCTCACTCATGTCCATGACACACTTCACTAATCTATTGAATAGAAAAACTGTTGAACCCCATCTGCTAAAAGGGAGGAGACTAACGGTGTCATCTTGTGGAGAGTGGTGAACTGTTTTCTATGAATTGAAAACCCTACTGTATCTGTAGAGTGTGGGGAGAGAGACAGAGTGAAATTCTTGGGAATGGAGAATTTCCCTCGCCCTGCGTAGATCTGTTCTCTGTGTTGCAAGCAGTCTGTAAATATTGCTTTGATCTGGTGAGTACATGCAAGGATGTGGGGATGTAGGTGTGAGCATAAGGCCTTCCGCTGTGGCCAGCTGACCTTGATTCGCTCTCTCTTGCTGACACTATTCCAGAACACGCTGTGCAGCTGTCACACTCACCCGGGCGTTTTGATTGGCGCTTCACCTTCCAGTAAACGTAGGCTGCGATGATGGCGATGATGACAGAAACGATTAGCCCCAACCACAAGCCCGCGGGTAGCATCCAATAGTGGGCTGTGATGTCAAATGACAAAGACAAAGCTTTTGTCACAAAGGTGTCTGCATTGCTTTAACTGGAATCTGGTTAAATGATTTCAGATGCCATCTACATTCAATGATCAAGGAGACACAATTATTTTCCTCAAATGTGGGCACTGGGATGGTGCACTGCTAATAATGGCGAAAGTACCCAGTAGATGACTTACCAGGGTGGGCACACATGTGATTGCCACACACTGCGTCTGAATTTGGGGTACCAGCCACCTTGACTTCCCGCCCTAATGCAGTACAGCTGGGCAATAAACAAACAAACAAAATAGTTAGTCAGACATCATAATATTTCACCATCTCCACCATTTCACCAGCTCCACTCTGTTCTGGTAAAAGTGTTCTGAATTTGTGTTCTAGTAAAAGTAAAGTGTTCTAGTAAACGTTCTAGTGAAAGTGTTAAGAATACGCCCTACAACATCATGTGGGATTACCTGTAGTTCTAGACACAGTTGTAGCCACAGATCTGAAGCATGCTGGACTTTTGCTTATAGTTTTTCACAATTGCTAAAACACTAAACTCCATTCTCTGAACCCAATTCTCAGTTGCCTGAACACATTTCTTGAATTGATCCCCCTTTTGGCAAAACCTTAAACAGTTTTCACATATGAATCACAATTTGCAGATCTCATAGACTCCTTTTGCAAAACTCTAAACACATTCTCATGCAGTAAAACACATTTTGCATTGTGATGCACTTGTGATGCATAATGGTAACCCCAAGTGGCAAAAGGTAAACACAAATAGAGCACAGATGTCATACGTTAAACTACTCAAAATTGATCAGAATTGACCAATATAAGCTAGTTCAGAGTGTAAACAGGTTGCTGAAGAGTGCAGGTTCATATCAACAATGGACAGAAACCCTCTGTGAGGCCTTTAAAGTACATTGGCTGTAGACTACAATGTACTTCTCATTTACAGTACTAAAATGCCTGTCTTTTCTGGTATACGTTTTTTCACAATTGCTGAAACACATTTCTTGAAATCTCCCACCCTTTTCTCAAAACTGTAAACACAAACACCCATTCTCAATACTTTATGTTTACTGGAATTACAGTAAATGTTGTACAAGCTTGGAGCTATATGAGCTACCCTGAACACAGTGTTTTCCCTTTTTTGATGTAGTGTCTAATGACTGCTCAGTAGTGTTTTTATTTTGACTGCTTTGTGAGATGATCTGAAGACGGTGTTTGGTTTTAAAACACAGGTACAACTGTTGTGAGGCGATTGCTCAGTTTTGCAGAGGTTGGCAAAGGTTTGGGTGTATTTACAGTTTTTTTCAACTGCTTACACACTAAATCTTTGCTTGTCACACAATTTTCTAAACATGTCCTCTAAACATCATAACCCGACACCAAATCTGCAAAACCATACACTAATTCTCAATGTTTGACTCAGTTTTCAATTGATTAAAACACATTTTGCAAAACACCACACACAATTTTCTACACACAAAAATCTAACAGGAAGTAACTTGATTTCGTTCTTCAAACACAACCCATCAAAATGCCACACTAAATCACCAGTGCTTCACTCTTTCTCTTCACATGTGCAAACACTCTTTACTTTACTGAACACCATCCAATCATTGCCTTAGTATAGGTCTATGAATAGATATACTCTCTATATAGGTATAGACCCTTTCAATCTGCTCCTAGAGGATTTCCGGTTGAAATATTCAGAACCAATGCAGATACTTTACAGTTTTTTTCAACTGCTTACACACAAAATCTTTGCTTGTCACACAATTTTCTAAACATGTCCTCCAAACATCATAACCCGACACCAAATCTGCAAAACCATATACTAATTCTCAGTGTTTGACTCAGTTTTCAATTGACTAAAACACATTTTGCAAAACACCAAACACAATTTTCTACCTAACACACAAAAATCTAACAGGAAGTAACTTGATTTCGTTCTTCAAACACAACCCATCAAAATGCCACACTAAATCACCAGTGCTTCACTCTTTCTCTTCACATGTGCAAACACTCTTTACTTTACTGAACACCATCCAATCATTGCCTTAGTATAGGTCTATGAATAGATATACTCTCTATATAGGTATAGACCCTTTCAATCTGCTCCTAGAGGATTTCCGGTTGAAATATTCAGAACCAATGCAGATACTTTGAAAATTACAGTAATCGGACTTTAGCTTACAGTAATGTTCTACAAAAAGTTGACTTTATGTAAAATTTGTCTTTTTACTCTATTTTTGTTTGTCCCCATGTTACAGTACCATTAGGTCAATACATTTTTCTGTGCCTCCAGAAATGCCTTAGGAACGCTTACTGTAGAATTGTTTGCTTCTGCAGTTGAAAGGGTCTATAGGCCTATGAATACATACTGTACACGACCCCCCCCCCCCCACACACACACACACACACACACACTTGTCTTTAGAAAAAAACTAAATCAGTGTTTTCAAAACTCCATGTACATCTTGTGGTCACTGTATTCTTCTTTGCTTTTTTTCTTGTTTGCTGTAAAATACTGTATTCACAACAGCAAATTATTTGGGAAAAATCACTATTTTTGGTTTCAATATTGCTTGCATTTTTACTGTGTATTTCAACTTCTCTTTGTTGATACCGTAACTTTCACTCTTGTATGGAAATACATATAGAAAGCCAAAGACAGAAGAGCTTTAGGTTTTGAGCAACAGTGTGTACATGATGTATCCAAAATGTCATATTATGACAAAAGTGTTTGTAATGTGAGGCGAATGTTTGCTTTAAACATGTGTTTTTGACATTTTGAATGTTGTGTGTCATTTTGCTGGAGATTTGGGGCATTTTGCATTTTTTGTGAGCAGTTGTGGGTTTTGTGTGTGAAGTTTTGAAAAATAGACACAGAGTTTTGAAAACGTGTGTAAACAATTGTAAAAAACTGTAAAAATAGAGAAAATACAGTAATCGGACTTTAGCTTACAGTAATGTTGTACAAAAAGTTGACTTTATGTAAAATTTGTCTTTTTACTCTATTTTTGTTTGTCCCCATGTTACAGTACCATTAGCGCAATACATTTTTCTGTGCCTCCAGAAATGCCTTAGGAACGCTTACTGTAGAATTGTTTGTTTCTGCAGTTGAAAGGGTCTATAGGCCTATGAATACATACTGTACACGACCCCCCTCCCACCTCCCCCACACACACACACACACACACACTTGTCTTTAGAAGAAAAAAAAAATCAGTGTTTTCAAAACTCCATGTACATCTGGTGGTCACTGTATTCTTTGCTTTTTTTCTTGTTTGCTGTAAAATACTGTATTCACAACAGCAAATTATTTGGGAAAAATCACTATTTTTGGTTTCAATATTGCTTGCATTTTTACTGTGTATTTCAACTTCTCTTTGTTGATACCGTAACTTTCACTCTTGTATGGAAATACATATAGAAAGCCTAAGACAGAAGAGCTTTAGGTTTTGAGCAACAGTGTGTACATGATGTATCCAAAATGTCATATTATGACAAAAGTGTTTGTAATGTGAGGCGAATGTTTGCTTTAAACATGTGTTTTTGACATTTTGAATGTTGTGTGTCATTTTGCTGGAGATTTGAGGCATTTTGCATTTTGTGTGAGCAGTTGTGGGTTTTGTGTGTGGAGTTTTGAAAAATAGACACAGAGTTTTGAAAATGTGTGTAAACAATTGTAAAAAACTGTAAGTTGAGATTTGGGATTTGTGTTTATAATTTTGAGAAAAGGGTGGCAAGTTTCAAGAAAATGTGTTTTGGCAATTGTGAAAAAACTGTAATGCAAACATGAGTTGGATTAAGTGTAGCATGCCTCACACTCAGCCAGATCTGCGCAGCGCGGCACGAAGTTGAATGAGCCAAATAACAGACATGCAATAGCTGCGCTTAGGGTCAGTATTACAGTTTTTTCTGAATGCTTAAACCCTAACCGTGATTCTTATAGCACAATTTCTACTTCTTCACCTCCACGTCCTATTCTTCAGCCTCCTCTAATTCTTACTTTTCTCACTCTTCCTGCTCCCTCTATTGTACCCATTATACATTACCTGTGGCTTATTTATAGTGCTTAGGCTGATTGCAAAGTGAACTAATTATCTAAAACAGTTTTCACATGAGAAAGTGTGCCAGAGAGTTGGCAACTTAAGACTTTACTTTTAGCCATACATGTGTATAGATTTGCTAGGAGTGTGTTGATCATTTGGAAATTGAGTGTAAAGCATGAATTGTTCTTAGTTCCACAAAAAGAGTGCTGTGCAGTGAATTGTGCCTACAGTTGTGCAAAGAGTGTGTTACAAAAATGCAAAGCACTGCAGTGTTTGTGTTTTTAGTTTTGCGAACTCAGTGAGTGGTTTTAATAGTTTTAGAAATTGTGCTATAAGGATCACAGTTGTGTTTAAGCATTCAGAAAAAACTGTAATATTTATAGCAAAACTACTACTGAGTTTGCTAAACTAAAAGCACAAACACTGCTTTGCACTCAGTTTGCAAAACTGTACAAAAGGTACAATTTACTAGCCTGGGTTTTCCCATGCTGCCTTACGCGTGCGATTTTATTCACGCTGCTAGGCAGCCTGGATTCCATGGAGCAAATTTTCGCCTCAGTTAGGGGACCAATCACAGAACGGAGGGAGGGCAGCAAGACGATGACGACACACCGAAGCTAAAATGAGCTACGTACAGACGCATTTGATAGACATTCGTAGCGCCCAATAAACGGCTCTGGGCATTCGTAAACCACATTTCAAATACGAGAAAATGTATGTTTAGATAATTAGTTCACTTTGCAATCAGCACTATACATAAGCAAATTGCAAATAATTCCATAAGGCTGCGAGAAATACAGCAGCGCATAATTGAGGATGACACCACCTTCCAAAACATACACAATGTGAGCATTTCTCTATTATGTTGTGTACTTGCCCGCAACAGAATCTGAATGAAACAAATCTACAGAGTCCCCTTTGAAAGAAACAGTGAACGTGTAAAACAACTGCGATATGACTAGGTAAGCCATAGTATCTTACTGAAGTGCATACTGTAGTGCTGTGCATGGGCCTGCGGTGCTGCATTTGTTTTGTCTTGTCCAGAGAGTGATGGAGCTAGAGGCAGATGCCATGGGTCATGAGCAGCTTTTTGTGGATAAGGCAGGTTTTACAGTAACTTCACTAAAACAAGGAGACGTGGCAGGAACATTACTGGATACCGTGCCATAGTCAAAGTCCCAGGATAACGTGGTGGTAACATAACTATGTATGCAGCTATAAGTCAAAATGGTGTTGTTCACCATCATGCGACCCTATAGGTCCATATAACACTGCACACATTATTACATTCCTAGACACCTGACATAACCTCCTACATGACATGATCACTAATGTTCAGAGGCCAGAGCAGACCAGATACGTCATCATATGGGACAATGTTAGTTTCCATAGGGCAGCTTTGGTCCGCAACTGGTTTACAGAACACCCACTCTTCACTGTACTCAACCTCCCCCCATACTCTCCATTCTTGAATCCAATTGAAGAGTTCTTCTCTGCCTGGCGCTGGAAGGTCTGTGACCGTCATTCCCATCAACGCATAGCCCTTTTACAGGCAATGGAGGAGGCATGTGGGGATATTGACCAGGCATCATGTCAGGCCTGGATACGGCATTCCAGAAGATATTTTACCCGGTGGCTAGAGGGCATTGCATGTGATGACGACACGATGTAGGCTGATTTTTTTTTGCCTCCGTGAAATTACTATTTTTTTTTTTACTTGGAAAAAAACACTTGTGTTTGTTTTGATGTGTGTAAATAAAACCCAATACTTGATGTTTGGATCCCTGTATGTTTACAGAACTATGGCTAAAAAGTATGACCTCAAACTGACAAAAGCCAGATGTGTTTTTCATTCATACCATCAGTGTGTAGATGGCGCATTGTGTGCTTATTAATATGATGGCTTGTGTTAACTGTTTGATACGAAAATACCATTTTGACGAAGGTGTGAAGAGTCAAGCATGGTTTATTAGCTTTGCAAGTGAACTACAATGTTTTGCTGATTTGGTGAAAGGTTTTCTTATTTCTCTGTAGTTTTGCAAAAATAGCCAATAGTTACAAAAAATGTGCTTAAGCAATCAGAAAAAACTGTAAATGACACAGATACGTATATTTTTTAATTGAGTAGAAAATAATCTGTTTCTACAAGAAAGATGTGTTTTCTGTAGCCTACTTAAAAAAAAAAGATTCTTTAAGAGTACCAATTTAAGCTTCATTTCACCACTGATAATACTCCTTGGATTTCAGTAGAGAATTGGTTTGGTGTCAGATAGGCTACTGCTTCAGGAAATGCACGCCTGGGGGAAATGTCAGAGCTTAAGAATATCAACACCTGATGAAAGAGTTGGTTCCCCATTGGTTGGTGGGTGGTTGGTGTGAAAATGACACAGACACTATATTATGTCATGGGGAGGTAAATCTACAATATCTGATACAGACACAAATATGTACTCTATGCATGTCACCAAACATTCTGGGTTAATGTGAACCCACACCTTCTGGAAGTTTCCACGGCATCCATAAATTGTTACCTAGGGAGTTACCTACACTTAAGCTTCTGAAATGGAACTCATCCCAGTCTTTTGCTGTACCCATTTCATGAATCCCTTTGCTGTATTGATTCATAAATATTTTTATTTATTTTTTATATATTAAATAACACTTTCTTTTTCTTCCATTTTCTCAAATAATTTCCTTTCCTACACCCATCCTTCATGTTCAGAAAGACGGCGTGACTCATAGGTGACTGTGGGTGAATATAAACGTGATTGTCTGTCATCAAAGTGAAACGCTCTGACACCTGGAAACATCCTGTTGTGGGAGTGAGTGTGTATGACAGTGAGTGAGTGAGAGAGAGAGAGAGAGAGAGAGAGAGAGAGAGAGAATGGTTGATTATGAATATAATCTTAATCATAATCAACGAGTTTGGCTGTGTCTGTGTGCCGGATGTGATCACATTCAAGACAAGGACACTTCCTCTTCAGCATTGTAAGAAACTCTAGGCTGAGGGGCCTTTTCTGACCTGGTTCTGTGCACTGTCACGGTGACTACTGTTAAGTGCCCTTGACAAAAGCTTGATGAGTTGAGTTGCCTGTGCATATTCAGGGATAGTCATGTGTGTAAAATGCTCTGAGACAAGCGTCACTGTTAAAAGATGCATTAAATACAGGTTTGTTTAAAATGCTTTGGGAGAACACTTTCGTGAATTCACCCAGGAGTATAGTGTTAAGTAAGTAGGCTATGGTAGTTTAGTCTCTGAGCTTTTTTTTGGTCGCTGATGACTCCAAAACCAAATCCTGAAAAGTAAGCCTGAATGAAGTGTAAAATGTATCAAATTATGAGTAGGCTATAACTACTTTTTGCAACATATGGCCAATTCCATGCAAAACTGTCACGTCCATAACGCCAGCTAAATGCCACGGCATTGTGTTTGCGTAATGGATGTGACAGTGTTGCATGGAATTGCCCATATCTCAAATAACTTAGGCTACTTTGAGATGGACAATGTCAGTCCCAGATTGCACTGGCAGTAAGGTAGAGTTGAGCTTCACTGGATTTAAGCTGTGCTCTTATCAACATCGTCTCTCAAGGCAATCAGTAAGCTGCATCTTATCACTGAATGACTCCATTTAATTTGCTTGTTAGCCACATTGGTTACTTTTATCCAGAGTACAGAGATGTTGCCTTCGTTGCTGTTACTTTAAGCCACCTCATGGTGATGCTGTTCTGCATAGTGTATCTTCAGGCTTTGTGTCAGGCTTCCGGAGTAAAAATATTGGTAATGAAACTGCAGAAACTGCAACTACAACCGCAAATGTAGTAATGTAGAAACTACTACTACAATGAATTCGGGAGACTATATTTTGAGGATGCTCACAGCATTTTGCTTTTGATGTTATGATGGAAACAAGTGTGTGTGTGTGTGTGTGTGTGTGTGTGCGTGTGCGTGCGTGCGCATGCTGTATGCCAACTTACTTGGTGTGCGGAAAACAGGGTTTATAGGTTTTGACATTGCTAAAGAATCCCTCGGGACAAGGTTCGCAGATGGTGTTTCCTGGAGCTCCTGAAATACAGAATATTCAGTCAGCTGTAGGAAAAACTGATGGTAGCATTGCTAACTACCCTGAATATTCCCGTTAGCTGTAGGGAAAACCAGTGATAGCATTCCTAATTACCTGCTTGTCAGGCCTACTTAATTGTATGTGTTAAAATGTATGTATGAAAATATGTCTGCTACAATATTGCTGCTTGTATTTGTCTCACAATTATTTTCAGAAAGATTATCCTACTGAGTTCTGCCTTGTTCCTTCTAACCCCCCTTTAAGAGAAATAAGGACCAAAAGAGATCTTAAGTTGAATGTGACTTGGACTTGGGCTTAGACATGAGGAAGGATAGGCTATTTCTTTGGAGACGAAATAAAAAACAAATATGAGAAAATTTCCTAAATGTTACATTGATGTGAAATTGAGCTCAGTTGTATTCAGGAGGAATAGATAAGGAAGAGGTTTCCTGGGTTTGCATCAGATGCTTACCATAGTTGACTGCACCCTCCCCAGGGTCACATTGAAGACGCGCTACGCAGTGTGTGCAGCTGATTTCTGGATTGGAGTCTGTGCAGTAGTATTTCTCCAGGCACACACAGTGGGTATCTCTGTCTGCCTTACACGTACTGTTTGCCTGCTTGAAGTCCTCTGTGAGATGAGACAAGAGAGAAAGGTTGAATTTGAAGGAGGGGTGGAATGGTTGACAGAGTGTGTGACTGAAAATGGTAGACAGAGAGTGTGGGTGTCAGTATACTGTATGTGTGTCGTGCATGTGTGCATGCCTGCATTCGTTTATATGTGTGTGTGTGTGTGTGAGTAGTTACTTTTGTTGCAGACTTCACATGTTCTGCATTTAGGAAAGCTGTTTTCTTCTGCGGTGAACTGACCATCAGGACAGGTTTTACACTCACAGGTAGATGATGTTGGCATGTATTGACCTGGTGGAGAGAAAGAGGAAGAAATTATGAATTGTCACTGACTGTTCTGAGTCCCCATGCTCTCTACAGACTTCACATACAAATCCCATGGGTGCCTAGCAGATACCCACACCAGATGTGTGAATTTACAGGCATTCACAGCTAATTCAAAGCTTAGCCACCAGCTTAGCTACTATTTACAGTAAACTACCATACACTTATAGTGCTGAATAGTCAATGCCAAGGTTGTGGGGGGATTTCCATGCTTAACACTGTAATTGTGGAAAGTTTTAACACCTCTCCCACCACATTAACACACGTCTGTGTCACTCTGCAGCGTCTGTGTCCCCCCCCCCCCCCCATAACACTGATTCTTTTTTTGCTCAGTTTAAAAAAGAATTGTGAACCTCCTGGGAACTTCACCAGATATCCCCGGCCCTCCCTCCTAACCCCCTCCACCTGGGTATGTGAACATTAATCAGACACGTCTTGCATTATGCATTCCTCAGTTGTACCCTTTCAAGAGAGTTCCATTATCAGCATCATAGTTGGCCCCACAAGACTTCCTTTTTAACATTCCATATGTTATCTTAATGCAGAGGAAGTATGTTGGGGCCCAAATAGAACGTTCAAGCATTGTTTTTGTTTTTATTGTTGAAAGGGTCTATACTGAGTATATACTGCAGCTACTGTAAAAACGAATGAGCGCAGTTAACACAACCAAGCCAAGCCTTGTCTTGTCATTCTGATTGAGTAACGTTCTGTAAAGGAGCAGAGTCACATTTATGTTCATTTAAATTGACACAGCAAATTCACATAACTAAACTCAAAGTCAAACCAACAAAATGACTTGAATAGGTTATGTTGAGTGTCCTAATCTTGTCCCACAGTGTATAAGTAACTATTGTCCTTAATTAGGTATATTTCAGAAGGGAAATGTGTGCCACCTGTCTGTATCTGAGACATGAGGACACTGAGAATGACACATACGAAGGACAGGAATGAGTAGCATGTTTTTCTTTCGTGATTATCTTATCCTATGGAACCAGGTGATTCATTATGTAATGATTCCAACAATCAGCTTCAACAGAAAATGTGTGATATATTTCCACTGATTTCTACAAACGAAAAAATGTGTAGGTTGGCTGTGATAGCAATCCTGCCGTTAAGAGGAGTGAATTTTAGAATGATAGCAAGTTTTTGTTTGTTGAAGACCATGAAGAACATTAAACGACATGCATCCAACTACAAATACACATGGGACAGGTAGAAAAATAATTAAATTAAAGCCACAACAATAGCAGCAATCACAAATCACAACAGAAAACAATAACAAACTAATAATCAGACCAAAGCTTAAACCAACTACTGAGGAATATATATTTTACACCAGAAGATAATCAGATGCAGCATTCAGAGTATAGCTACACCTAAGATACTGAGACAAAGAGCTTCGCATTATGTCTCTACACACAAATACAAACCTTATATATCTTAAATTGCCAGAAGTCTTTTCTTAGATTAAACATAACAGATAATGCATTTGAATAATTCATTCCCACACATTTATGACCAGAATTGAAAAGAAAATCATCACATTTTGCAGTATCATAGTCTCAAACAACATGGTCATAACATAAATGTACCTTTAGGGCATTTTTTAGAGCAAACCATGTTGACAGCTGAGCAACAGTAGACTGGTAGAAGACGTCGAAGCCAGTGAAAAGTAGAGAGGTTTACTCCGATGAAAGTTCACTAACTCTCAGTCTGTGTATCTCCACAAAGATTTTCTTTGCTCTCTACGAGCCCCTGTCCAGTACAAGAGATCTCCACAGATTCGGTACAAGAGTTGTGCCACAGAGTGATGCCCTTTAACTCAGCCTTCTTTAATGGTATTTGAAAATGTTTCTGCCTTTGATTTCGGGGCAAGTTTGCGGATCTTACGTCAGACGTAACACGTCCCTCCCACGACCAGAGAAGCTTCTCAGTTTTCACTTCTCTTTTGGCACTGATCTGATCTGATATGGGCTCTGTACACTGTGCATGACCCCTCCTACATACTCATGTGAAGCTTAGACATAATCAAGTTAAAACATAAGTATTTCTTGGTCCTTAGACAAAGAGTATTCTTCCTTTAAGCCCTGATTTTAACCCCCCCCCCCTTCTCTCTCTTTCACATTCTCTCTTTCTCTTTTTTAGTCCCTCCCTCGCTCACTCGCTCTTACGGGAAGCCCCATATACCCCCAGCATCCGCTCGGCCCCACTCTGGTGCTGCAAACTGCCTTCCTGCCCCATTGTGTCTGTCTACATTAAACTCTCAGCGCCCAATACATACCAAAATTAGCTGCGGTTGAGGTCTTTCTTCTGGGCAGTGATACAGTTTGTTATCATAAATGCAACAAAAAGTTTTGTGTGTTAAAAAACAAAACAAACAAACAAACAAAAACAGGACATCAAAAAGGTAACATTCATAAATGATATCAGGTCCAGCAGCTATTCCACTGTACATAGGAAAATAAAACCATCAACCTTTTAGCCTATATTTACATTCCTTCTTCGTGTTCACTAGGACGGGGTCTGATTTCTGTGGAATTGCAGGGACATCTTGGGTTACCTTGGTAACACATGTGTGGACAGGCCTGTCACCGTGTATGGCTCCTCGTGAAAGTTTTAAAGTTCAAGATAACCATTTTAAGCAGCAAGAAAGCATTTTAACCAGTTCACACATTCACACTAGCCTGGGTGCCATTCTGAACTTAGTCCCGCCCACAACATTTGAGTTCGGGAAGTTCGGTCTGGCATTGCTCCATTGTGGTGGAAGTATGCTCGCCCTATATCAGGCGGACCAATCAAATCAGGCTTTAAGATGATGGACAGGTGAGCAACAGCGCCTGGTCTATCACGTCATCTGAGCACGCTTAGATTAGGCTTATGTTTGAAACAAAAACACTGTGGCTAGAAGGATACATGGCTTTTAAGACCCCATACGGAAAATTCATATTATTTAATGAGGTTCACTGAAAACGATTATTATTTATATGAAAACTTTGGCCAAAGTTGAGATGTGGGAAAACTCGTGGTTTCACGTTCATCAAGGGAAAACAGCGCTGTTGCATTGCGACATGTTCCCTCGTTTGTTTGAAATCTCTGATTGACCACCTGTTCGAGGAATTTGCGACAGCCTTTCCCAGCTGTTTAACATGTTTGTAGCATATCACTGTTCAACAGAATTATTTTTAAAAACGGAGGGGATATAGGAGAAGAAGGATGGTTCATTTGTTTTCTTCCTACACCTCACGGTAAGCTATTTTGTTGCTCTGATTGGTTATGTCTATCCAATTGAGTGCAGAGGCATTCCCCCCCTGTATCGGTTGAAACACGCCCCATAATTACGTCCTAATAGAGCAGTATCAGACTCATATTCTGACTAGAATTGAGTATGACTACGTCAGGCTACATTCACACACCAGATCTTGTATTTTTCACTCAGAGAAATTACTAGGGACACCAAGGTGTCTGCATATCTAATTAATGGACTAGGTGCAGGCATATGAGTGGATTAGTATCTACTGTAGTATCTATAGCCTAAGTATCATAACATAAGTACCGTTATCTAGCCACTCACCAGCCAATCAAAAAATTGTGTATCCAGGTAGAATTCCAAAATCTCGCTGCTATCACATTATATTAGGCCTATACTGATGCATGAACACTCGGAGTGCAGTCAAGTTGGAAGTGGAAGAGCCAGATTGAATGAATGCAGTAATTGCCACTCCATTTTGATAATTTTAATGACAGAAATTCAACTATTTTAGCACGCATTCTAGGCTATATCCCCCTATGATGGAAGAATTACTTTTTTTTATGAACACTACTGTAGTGCAGGGCCCGTTCAAACATGCTGTTCCTGTAGCCCAATTACATGCCTGCAGGTAGGCCTGCTTTAAAAATAGGATGAAAGGGAAAAACATAATTCCAGGTAAGCATTCAATAATGAATACAGATAATATAATAATAATAAATGTGAAGTGAGCAGAATTTAAGCATGGCTGCATGTGACATTTTTTATCAAAATGACATAATCCTAACAGCTGTTTTGAGTCAAGGCTATATGGTTAGCCTACTGAATAACTTGATGGTAGAGAAAACAAACCATTTTGTGGAATTATGCATCATCATATGAAATTTGCAACAGTGTGACTCAAAAACAGTCTCTGGTGACCTATAAGTGACATCACACTCTGTCTGCCACTCGTTACTTGTCGCTGGTTATGCTTTGCATGTCTGGCATTCTGAGACGTTCTTTAATTCGGGACCATTATCGCTCGTTTCAATTTAGGACCTTGCAGTTGGAATTGTCGTTTGCTTATTCAAAGTCTAAAGACAGTCTAAAGTATCCGGGGCTATTCGAAGTGTCGTTTATTGCACATCATCTTTTACGTAATTTTGAAGAGCCACTGCATAGCCTACCGGTGTGTGGAGCCATTTTATGCAAGCAAACCGCATACAGGGGGTCTTTATTATTGAGGTCAGACATGTTAACACATCTTGCACTCATTTAATTTTTTACCCGTGTAACCTACACTGATCCAGTTCTGCCAAAAGCCATGCTTCTATCCTCACTGGTAGCTTACAGTACAGTGCTGTGTGGGAGGGGGAGTGGCTTGCTGCGAAAGCCAATGTGTGCTTCTTTTACTAATATATTTAACGATATCTTTTGCATTTCTTATTCAAACAATGTCAAATTTGGCACTGCACTTACTCATGCAGCATGCCCGTAGCAAGACACCTGCCAAGTAAAATCAATCTGACAAACGGTCAGCGAGATATGCGTGCCACAGACACACACACACACAGACAGACACACACACAGACGCTTCTTGCTTTATAGATAGATGCCAATAGGCTAGCCTATTATCAAATAACACCACCATTTTTCAGACTAATCTAGAGAGAAAAGCATGCCGTTATATCATGTGAGAGTTGGAGGGAGAGGACCGAGATGAGCCTTCTTTGCCTGAGTCAGGAAAAGAAGACAGTTTGGGGCCTTCCCATGTGAGAGATAGTGAATCCAGATAGATCCTGATTAATGCTCTTCAGGTGATTCATAGATAGTTTATCCATAGTAGGCTAATTCTTTGGTAGTCTACATTGCTTATCTCTTTCCTTCTCTCCCCCACTTCCCTGTCAGACACACACAAGCACACATCCAAAAGTATGTATGCATGAAAAGGCATACTGTATAAAGCATCTAATGACTCATTTTAGTCTATAAAAATTGTCCAATGTGTAATAAATTGGAAAAAAAAACAGACATTGAAAACCCTACCACACTTTTAACTGTACTATACAGTACCCTGCATGGGAATGAGCAGTTTGCCCTTTTACCTCATTGTCTCATGAATCTCTCTCTCTCTCTCTCTCTCTCTCGGTCTGTCTTTACTCCCTCACTCTATACGGAAATCCCCATGCCCCTCGTCATGTAATCGGCCCCGATCTTTGTCTTCAGTCCTTCCTTCCTGCCCCAGAGCTGCTGTGTACAAACACTGCACAGTCAGCACACGGTGTTCCACAGGAACGGGTCTGTGTCAAGCTCAGTTACGCTAAAGGCCCTTCCACACTGCCAACAAAAACTACCATGACGGTAAAAACGGTAAACACACCATATATGAGTATCGCCTCTAGCAAATCAGAATTACATTAATACACAGGATTAGATGTTAAAATCCCTTGTGCCAAAATCCAAGGTAAAAACACATTCAGAAGCCCCTGCTCAAGTTTAACTTTAAAAACACACTACCCACAAATCCGCCAACAAATGGTCACAAGCACAATACAAATGGCCCATCCAACAGCAGTATATAGTATGCGGCATGTCATTGGGGTTATCAAGTGGGCACCCTCATTCACCGATGTTTCGTTAAGTTAGGCCCACGACACCTCATGAAGGCTTAACAGTGAAACCAGCATCCTGGAGACACTCCCCTCCATGCTGCCACCATATTACCACATTGAAATATCCAGTACCCAAAATACTCTTAACCAGCCTAGGCATGGTGGTCAAGGTTGGCTAGGTTGGTCCGTCCCGTTGATGTGGACTGAACCATCGCCATAAAAACTCTGGCCAACCAACCATCAACCTAGGCACAGCCCATCACAAACACAAAACAAATTAGCCAGTTAGCTTAGCCAGTTAGCTTAGGCCCCATCACAAACACAAAACAAATTAGCCAGTTAGCTTACGCCCCATGCTGCCACCATATTACCACAACAAACATCCAAATACCCTTAACCAACCTAGGCATGGTCTAAGTTGGCTAGGTTGGTCCGTCCCGTTGATGCGGACTGAACCATAAACCATAAAAAACCTTAGCCAAGTACCATCAACCTAGGCACAGTCCATCACAAACACAAAACAAATGAGCCAGTTAGCTTACCTTAGCTTGCGCCCCAGGAAGGGTAATTTCTCCTTACCCACAACCATTCGCTTGCCCGTTCTGCTGCTAAAGACATGTTACTAACCACCTGCCTTAGACTTCGACCACAAATGCCCAATTCAGACAGCAAGCCAATAGCAGATTTGGCCACAAACCCACGTGCACCAATTTCAATAGGCCTTAATCGTGCACTCCAACCTCGCTTAGCTGCCTCCTCTGCTATTTCAATGTATTTAGCTCTCTTCAGCTCATTGGCCACTTCCACTCTGTCTTCCCAAGGAACAGTGAGTTCAATGAAGTAAACTATCTTCTCTGAATCCGACCATAGAATTACGTCGGGTCGTAGCTTAGTACTCACTATATGTGGAGGTACCGCCATCTGCTGGCCAAGATCAACCTTCATTTCCCAGCCCGCCCCATTTTTCAACTGGCCGGTTTTACACCTGGCCTTTGCGGAACAAGTTTTATCCCCCTGACGTAGAAAGTTAATTTGCCTTACCCCTTTACTAGCTGCTAATGAATTGACTTCTCTCCTTTTATCCTCTATTGCCGCTGCCACACATTTCAATACCTGGTTATGACGCCACTGTCAGGACCCACTTGGCTCAAAGTAGAGCTGACATAGGGGAGACCACACTGAACTTAATGTTTAAATATGATGTTGGTTTATTAACGAATGATTTGTCCGAAGTCAGTAAGTGGTAAGGAAACCAAAAGTGTCGTGCATATCAGTATGTTGTAAGTGTAAAGCAAAAAGGTGAACGGGCAAGGAGCGACGACCACAGCCAGCCTCTCGTCGTCAGGCCAAGGTAGCAGAAAGAGAGACCGAGCCGACTGGAAGGCGGTGATTTTAAAGACCCGCTCATCGGCCCACCAATTAGCGCGGCACGGCCCACAGCAACAGCTCCACCTAAAGGTGACAGAACAGCAGCAGTAGGAAATGCAGGCTGGATTACCCACACAGGGCCAAGTCAGGGAGAGACACACCAAGCACGGCATAGCCGGGCGTGACATCACTCCCCCCCAAAAAAACAGAGGCCCACGTTAGCGGGACTCTGGATTCATAATTAAACACTCCCAACCACCAAAGTAACAAATAAATACAAAGAAAATATTAAACTAAACTCATTCACACTGGAATACCCATACACACTCAATCGTGCACATTCACTCATTTATCCGTGTGAACACAACTGTTACATCCCATAAACGACACTGACCACTCTCACCCCAGATCTCCACCGTTTCTTACCACCCAGCAAAATCCTGGCGCCTAGGATAGCTAATTAAGGGAGGACAGAGACGAGACAAAGACAGGGTAGAAAAAAGGACAACATCACATCGACTCATCCGGGCCCCGAGAAAGCGCATCCGCTAGCACATTGTCAGCGCCACGGATGTGTCTAATGGACAGTCGGTAGGGCTGCAAGAACAGCGCCCACCGCATGAGACGCTGATTGGCATTTTGTAAAGACTGTAGGAATGTGAGGGGATTGTGGTCTGAATAAACCACCACGGGATGTAAACCACCCCCCACATATACCTCGAAATGTTGGAGCGCCCAGATCAATGCTAGAGCCTCCTTTTCGATCGTCGAATAATTAAGCTGGTGACGATTAAATTTGCGTGAGAAATAACCTACTGGTCGCTCAATTTCTTGCTCATCTTTCTGTATGAGCACTGCGCCAGCCCCCACCTGACTTGCATCCACTTGAAGCTGAAAAGGGTCATCTAACTTGGGTGCAGCCAGGACAGGCGCAGAACTCAATAAAAGCTTTGCGTTTTCAAATGCACGCTTACAATCATCTGACCACACAAATTTCACCGATTGTTTTAACTCTGTCCGCGCCACACACAGATTTCCACCAGCCAATTTCCCAGCCAAAAACAATCTTCGGCGAAAGCCATACACATAATCGGCCAAATCTTCAGGTGGCTCCACACCACCTTCTAACTCACTGCTCACTGATAGAAATGTGCGCATTTTGTGCCCCAAAACAAAGTCGTTGGGGCTAAACCCCGTGCTGTCCTGTACTACCGCACGGGCCGCCAGTAGTAGCCACTCTTTCCAATTTATTTTTAGTTCCACACAGTACGCCTGCAACAACGACTTCAAGGTGGCATGAAAACGTTCCAGATCCCCCTTCCAGAGCTTAGATTTTGTTCGTAGTTCTTTTAACGCCGCTACAAATGGCTGCACAGGACCCACACAATCGATAACCAGATCTTCAGACGGAGTGCCCACGGACCGAATGGGTTGTAGTGGCGCAGGTTTAAATGAACCATTTGGTTTACCTGCAATTTGACAAGCATGACAACCTTTTAAAAAACTCGCTATGTCCCTTCTTATCCTTGGCCAATAAAAATGCTGCAATACACGATTGTACGTTTTCCTCACCCCAAAATGGCCAGACGCTTCCCCGTGCGCTGTTTTTAAGACTAAGTCTCGGTATTTTACAGGCATCACCACCTGCAACACCTGATCTGCCACATCAGTGTCTGCCAGAGGTGACCACCTGCGCAGCAACAAACCATTTTGGATCAGATAACCATGATCGACATTATCCTCGCCAGAGGCCAAAGCGAAATACTTTTCGAGAGTAGAATCATTCTTTTGAGCTTCAATTACCTCACTGAGAGATAACGGTGCTGGTAAATCCGGGACAAACATTTTAACTGCATTAGCCCTAGATACGTCAGATGGATTCACTGTCTGAGCGCGAGCCATTGCTCGAGTCACCGCGCAGGCAGTGAACACCTCTGGAAAATCTTGTCCGGCTCAGCTGATGGCGTTGCCAATGTTTTGACCACAGGAGGCGGACATGACCTCTCCGGCCACACACAATCCCCTCCCAAATTATTTCCGATGATCATGTCAATATTTTGAACAGGTAGAGTTGGACGTACAGCTATAGTCACCTCTCCATTCACAAACCCAGACTGCAACTGAATTCGATGCAATGGCACTGGAAACGGTTGGAGCCCAATTCCTCGAATTAACACAAAACTCCCAGTATGAGACAAAGCGGAGAAAGGCAGGGCCGATCGGCAAATTAAACTCTCCGAAGCTCCAGTGTCACGCAATATTTTAACTGGTACTCTATGAGCATCTCCTACCAGTGAAACAAACCCTTCGGTGATGAAAGGAGCATAACCAGACACTGTCATTTTATGTTCACACAACATTTTAGACTGCTCAGGGTCAGTTTGAGTCCCATTTAACTTAACATTCCTCAACTGTGCGGCAGGAATCGACGAGGCACAGGCAACATCTCTGACATTGCTTACTTTACTCTTGTTACGGGCACTCAAGACTGGACATTCCTTTTTCCAATGACCCAATTCAAAACAATAATTGCACTGACTGTCAGCTTCACTTTCCTGTGTTCGGTTACGTGGCGCAGGATAGGACTTCCCCGGAGAACCCATGTTAAAACGGACAGGACGATGTTCTCTGCGATTATCGTAACGTGGAGAGAAGTCCCACATATGATTTTTATGTGTCAACACATAGCCATCAGCGAGGACAGCAGCCTCGGTAGCAGTCTTCACTTGATGTTCGTTTAGATACGTAGCAATCCGTTCGGGCAAAATGTACTTAAACTGTTCCAAAATAACTAAATCGCACAAGTCATTAAAGGAATCAATCCCCTCCGCTGTTCGCCAGCAATGAAAAAAGCTACTAAGCTCTCTGGCCACATCAGCGTGAGTTTGTTTTTCCGACTTTCTCCAATTGCGAAAGCGTTGTCTATATGCCTCAGGAATTAGTTCATAGCACTTCAACACAGCCTCTTTTACTGATTGGTAACTCTTTCTTTCTACAAAAGGCAGTGCCACAAATGCCTCTTGTGCGCTACCAACTAACAACAAAGTTTTGTCCTCATCGCTCCAATTCTGGTCCGGCAGCAACATTTTCAAACAAAGAGAAAAATATGTCCGGATCACGTTCGTTGAATTTTGGAAGAAACTTTATCATATTTGCTAAACCAGATTGCAGGGTTGAATTTCCACCGGTTTTACCTTCGGCCACCAGCTTAAGCCTGGTGCGCTCTAGTTCACGAGCCTGCTCCTGTTCATACTCCAAACGCTTCAGTTTTTCCATTTCAAACAAACGATCTTTTTCTCTTTCGATAGACTCCATTCTCATGCGTTCTAACTCTTGGTCTAACTCCCATTTCTTTTGCTCCCTCTCTTGTTCCATTTCCAGTTTCTTTTGCTCAAATTCAAACGATCACAAATAAAATCTATTAATTGATCTTTCTTTGCTGCTTTTGGCAGTGTCAGTTCAATCCCATAATGATCTGCAACATTCACCAATTGCTCTTTTGTTAACGCCACTAACAAACTCTCTGAAGGAGCTGCCAAAAAGTCCTCCAACGCGCTCATTATACAGTCTATTCAATAAACGATCACCAGTATGTACACTATCAAAATCAAACTAAATATAGGCATTCCAGTTACTCTTGCCCAACCACATACAAACAATTTTGCAAAGTGAAAAAACAGTTCAAGCAGCAGAGCAAACAAATCACAGAGCTCTCCCCCTAAACATTTTCCCCCCAACTATAAAAACCTATCTTCACACTGAGTCCAAGAATCAGGATAATTTACTCACCGATACCGACAGAGACGTACTGTCCCGACCAAAGCCAATTCAGCCGGTTCTCTACGGCGGTGCCCTGGTCCAGACTCCAGTGACAACACAACCTAAATCCCAGCGCGGAAGCGCTCTAGCACGGGGATAACAATAGCTCCACAAGATTAGTCGCCCCACTACATAAACAGCAATCGCACCTTACAAACAAAGTGGCTGCACCAAATGCTCCAATCTACAAAGTAATGCTACCCAATTAACCTCAAATCCAAAGTTAAACCAAAAAGATCAGCGCAGATCTCCCCAAAACAAAGCATTCGGCGAAAAGCAGGTAGGCCTCAAACTACCAGTGGGCGTATACGCTGGTTTCATTCACCAAATCACGCCGATGACGTAGCTACACACCGCACTACGCTGCCATAGCCGACAGTGGGAATCAAAGTAGACTATACGTACCAATATTCGGGATCAAAATGTATCGGATCGAGCCCCCATATGTCAGGACCACTTGGCTCAAAGTAGAGCTGACATAGGGGAGACCACACTGAACTTAATGTTTAAATATGATGTTGGTTTATTAACGAATGATTTGTCCGAAGTCAGTAAGTGGTAAGCAAACCAAAAGTGTCGTGCATATCAGTATGTTGTAAGTGTAAAGCAAAAAGGTGAACGGGCAAGGAGCGACGACCACAGCCAGCCTCTCGTCGTCAGGCCAAGGTAGCCGAGCCGACTGGAAGGCGGTGATTTTAAAGACCCGCTCATCGGCCCACCAATTAGCGCGGCACGGCCCACAGCAACAGCTCCACCTAAAGGTGACAGAACAGCAGCAGTAGGAAATGCAGGCTGGATTACCCACACAGGGCCAAGTCAGGTAGAGACACACCCAGCACGGCATAGCCGGGCGTGACAGCCACGTATACCGCCCCTGGGTGAGACTTACCTTGCATCCTGATAGGATATGGTGGAGACTGCCCAGACACGAGCAAAGTATGCATTTATCATCCTCACCAAACCATTGACTTAAATTCTTGGGAGATGGGAGCACATCATATGTAGCACCTGACATAAATCTGATCTTACCAGCTTCCATGCCCCATAGATCTTTCCATTTAATCAGTCTTTTTTCCACCCCTTCCCAGTTCACCCAGTGCCCTTGTTTTGCCTGCGACACTGCCTTAGTACATCTTACAGCCTCCTCCTGTCTATGCATTTCCTCCACTACCATTTTCCTCTTTTCTCCTGCAGAAGCCTTACTCCACAAGGGTTTACTTGCACCCACCCCTAGACCCCCCCGCCCGTGTTGCACATGGCCCATTATATCCCTATGCTTCAATGCTGATTGAGCTTGCTTAACTGCCTGCTCTGGGTTCCACTTCCTCCCTGCATTAACTGTGGGTGCAACTTTCCTCACCACTGGGTCCTTGGACTGAGTAAGAGTCAATTCCAATCTAGCCTTAGCACACTTAAATTCCTCTGTCAGACTAGATATTGGCAACTCTACAATACCCTTCCCGTACAAGGCTACACTGCTTAAGCAGCATGGGACTCCGAGTCATTTTCTGACAAAGGAGTTGATCATTTTTTCCAACCTCTCTACCTTTGACAGAGGAACTTCATAAACTGTCAATGGCCACATTAGCTGAGGCAACAAACCAAACTGCAAACACCACAGCTTGAGCTTACCTGGCAGCCCCGACTTGTGAATTTTTGCAATACCTTGCCTAGTGACCTGTCTCAAGTCTTCAACCTGTGATTTATCACTAAGGCTTGCATCATACCACCTTCCCAGACTCTTCACTGGATCCTCCAGAACTGTGGGAATCACCTCCTTATTTATAGCAAACTTCTTATCTGTTACCTTCCCTTTAACAATTGAGAGGCTCCTAGACTTACTTGGTTTCACCTTCATTCTGGCCCATTGCAGATTACTATTTAACTTACCCAGCAACCTGTTGGTGCATGGAACGGTTGACGTCAAGGCTGGGCGTGGCCCTCCCTGCAACTTCTCCCCACCCACTACCCATTTTGAGGCCCTAATGATGACCTTCATTGCCATTGTAAAAGCAAGTGGGGAGATGGTACATCCGGCCATGATTCCTATCTCAAGTTGTTGTCACCCTGTGGTGTAATCAGCTGTAGTAAAACATAATTGAATATCCAGAAAGTATGCTTTTACTAGGCTTTTAATGCTACCTGGGATTCTGAAATAATCAAAGGCCTCCCACAACAGACTATGCGGCACAGACCCAAAATCATTAGCCAAATCCAAGAACACAACGTGCAGGTCTCTCTTCTCACGCTTTGCTAATTGAATTTGGTGCCAAATCATGCTGGTATGCTCAAAGCACCCGGAGAAGCCAGGAATTCCAGCTTTTTGCACCGTGGTATCAATTAGTTTATTCCTTTCAAGGTAATTTGTCAGTCTCCGTGCCACCACACTGAAGAAAACCTTCCCTTCAACATTCAGTAGACTAATTGGCCTAAATTGATTAATCTCCACTGCGTCCTTTTCTTTGGGAATAAATATTCCCCCAGCCATCCGCCAAGCCTTGGGAATACTCTGCTTTTTCCAAACTATCTTCATTAATTGCCATAAAAATCTTAAAACATCTGGTGCACTCTTATACAACCGGTAGGGCACTTCATTAGGTCCCAGGGCTGAAGAGGCCCTTGCACGTTTTATTACTTCTTGCACCTCTTTCCACCTTGGTGGACTATCGTCGCATTGGCTACTTAATTCACCAATAGGTGGGATATCAGCAGGAAGTACCATCTCTCTGAGCCTCTCCCTATCTTTGTGCACTCCCTCTAAATACTCCTCAAGCTTCTGCTTAGGTTCCAAAAGACTACCACTCTTCTGCATTACGAATAAAGACTTAACAAACTTAAATGGGTCTTTATAGAATGCTAGTCGAGCTCGTGATTTCTTCTTCCTATTTTTCCTAATATTTTCAGCTCTTCTTAGCACTGCCAACCGCTCCCTCACATCTGCCTGTAGACAGTCAATACCTTCCTTCTCATCATCTGTAGCTTTTCTCCACTGCTTCTTAAGCTGCCTCCTCTCCTTGACAAGTTTATCTATCTCCTGCTGGCGCCTAGATTTAACTACCTCATGTTGCCGTTTTGTCCTTATCTCAATAGTCCCAAATCTTTCCTTACCATAGCTATAAATAATGTCTCCCATTTTCTCTAATTTGCTTTCAGCCGTCCCCTTGAGCTGACCCAGGATACTGACCAAATCACTATTAACATCTTCCCACATTCTACATTCTGCTGCGCCTGGCCATCTAACCCCAGGCCTCAGTGCTAGAACTTTCCTCAACAACAGGGGTACTGATGTCCTGCGAACTGTGGGTTTCTTCCTGTCGCTGAACTTCAACCGACTGACTTGATGCACTTCTTAAGAAATAGCTATCAATGCGGGGACCCTGTGTTCCCTCTACCAAGCACTTCTTTTTCCCTTGATGAATTTTCAGGCCCTTTAGACTTGTAACCTTCTGCCACACACATCTGCAGCTTTTTCTCAGTTTTCTCTGAACTAGTGGCTTCCACAAACATGTTTTCCTTACTCGTAATCAAATTCGTTCCAGGGTCAGTAACCATGTCTATCACAATTGAGTCATCTTCCGCCCCTGCCCTCACTGACTCTAGGGGTATTTTTTCATTATGTCGTACTGTAGCTTAGTAGGGTGCAGCCCATAGCTTAGTAAAGCCTGGGCTACTGCCACAATGAGCTGCTAACCCATTGTAGCCCCGGCGGGGTCTATTTCCTCCTGTCAGCCGTCTTTCCGTGCTGTCACAAGGTCTTTCCCTAGTTGCCAGCTGCCCTATTCACAGCAGTCACTAGCCTACGCTAGCTTCAGCATTACATTAATACACAGGATTAGATGTTAAAATCCCTTGTGCCAAAATCCAAGGTAAAAACACATTCAGAAGCCCCTGCTCAAGTTTAACTTTAAAAACACACTACCCACAAATCCGCCAACAAATGGTCACAAGCACAATACAAATGGCCCATCCAACAGCAGTATATAGTATGCGGCATGTCATTCTCCCCCTTGGTTCAATTCTCAGAAAACACGGCATTTCTTTTCATTGCTATGCGGATGACACACAGATTTATGTCCCTCTTAAAAAGTCAGATGCTTACAGTATTAAGCCATTGCTAGAGTGCCTACATGACATTAAAGCCTGGATGTCTCTTAACTTTTTAAATTTTAATGAAAAAAAGACTGAAGTCATGGTCTTTGGTGGCACTTCTGTGACCCCCCTGGTTGATCTGGGTTTGTTAGCACAGTACCACAAGCCAATCATGACAAATTTGGGGGTAAAAGTGGACTCTGACCTTAAATTTGACAGCCAGATTAAATCTGTGGTAAAATCAAGCTTTTTCCAGTTGAGGCAGCTGGCAAAAATTAAACCAGTCCTTCAAAAACAGCACTTTGAAACAGCAATCCATGCCTTTGTGACCACCCGGCTGGATTACTGCAATGCACTTTATATGGGGGTTAGCGGGTCCTCCGTTGCTCGTCTGCAACTGGTACAAAATGCTGCTGCCCGTCTTTTAACTAGCACACGAAAGTATGAGCACATTTCACCTATTTTAGCTTCACTCCACTGGTTGCCTGTCCATTTTAGAATTCATTTTAAAACTCTTTTATTTACTTTTAAAGCCGTGCATGGCCTTGCCCCACCTTACCTTTCTGAGCTGCACCACCCATACACTCCCAGCCGCTTTCTCAGGTCAGCTGACCAGCTGCTCCTGACAGAGCCCAAAGCCAGGCTAAAATCTAGAGGGGAACGAGCTTTTGCCGTTGCAGCTCCAAAACTATGGAACAATCTGCCCCTTCACATCAGACAGGCCCCTTCACTGTCTCTCTTTAAGTCCCATCTAAAAACTCACCTCTTTTCTCTGGCTTTTAACCCCAGGTAGTGTTGATGGTATGTAGATGTGTTATGTGGGCAGTATACTTTATTTATTTTATTTTATTTTATTTATTGGATTTGAGTTGGTTTTTAATCTCTTTTTACTTTTATTTTAGTTTTTATGTCCTTTTACTTGTATTTATTTTTACATTTATTTTTAGTTAGTTTTTTATCTTTTTAAATTGTAATACTTTATCCTATTATTGTGCTTCTGTGGTGTCTTGTGTGTTTCTTATCTTGCTGTACAGCACTTTGGGAACCTTGTGTTTGTTTACACTGTGCTACATAAATAAAGTGGATGGGATTGGATTGGATTGGGGTTATCAAGGGGGCACCCTTGATACACCGATGTTTCGTTAAGTTAGGCCCACGACACCTCATGAAGGCTTAACCAGGTGAAACCAGCGTCCTGGAGACACTACCCTCCATGCTGCCACCATATTACCACATTGAAATATCCAGTACCCAAAATACTCTTAACCAGCCCAGGCATGGTCAAGGTTGGCTATGTTGGTCCGTCCCGTTGATGTGGACTGAACAATTGCCATAAAAACCTGGGCAACCAACCATCAACCTAGGCACAGCCCATCACAAACACAAAACATACATTGTGCACGGTACTGATAGCTACATGCAGAATACAATCAATCAGAATCCATTGGATTTCTAAAATCCCATTAATGAACATGACGATTATTCAGAGACTTTTCCTTATTGTTGATCACTGTGGTCAGTGTGTGTAACTGTACAGCTATCATTAGCAGGGTGGACAGGCCTTAACAGTAGGCAAGTTCACAGAGACCCAGAGAGAACATACGCCAAGATTTGGTCTAGATTAGGACCCCTTTTCAAAGTCCCCTGCTATCTACCTGGTAAATATGGTCTCTGCACAGAGGATCTCTTCTTTAAAGTCTCAAAGGAAAAGAGGTTTTATAAATAACATCTGCCTGGCAGAGCAGGTAGCACAAAAATCTTCAAATTATTATTCTTTAGAACATGTCAGTGTGCAGACCTATGTGTTTGTCAGATAACTCTTCCAGATATTGATTCCCTCATGGACTTCAACAGTGTTCTACTATAGATGTAATAACTGTAAAAAAAAACAGAGAAAAGATAAGATGATAGTCTTTATTGTCCCCCAAGGGGCCATATTGTCTGTTTACAATCCATGCTCTGACTCCAAGTTTGGCAATGTGGCCGACCAAATTTTTTCCTTAAAGAAGAAATCCAGCTACAGCGCTACACTCTGGGGGCATGTCTGTGAGCTACACTCTGGGGGCATGTCCGTGATGTAGCCCACACTCTGGGGGCATGTCCGTGAGCTCCTGTGTACATGCCCCCAGAGTATGGGCTCTGTGCACTAGCTTACTTGAAGTCGGCAAACCAGTTTCCTGTTTGTTGACATGGCTGTCAACAACAAGCACCTGAAGATGAGTGCTTTAGTTGTACCAAAATGTAAGAAATACAATGTAACCTACGCGAGTCTGAATGTCCATGAGCAGCTTTAAGGAGCACTACTGTGTGCCACTCTGCTTCAAGTCGTTATATTAAAATGATTTTTAGCGTCTTGCGTCTAGCTTTGTCATATGGCTCAGGCCAACTGCATTATGAAAGCTGAGGTCAGTATGACTCAACGTTATCATTATACCAGAGAAAACATGTTAGCACCATCTGGAAATATGACTGTAACCTAGAAACAGACATGCAGACAGGTGGCATTGTTCTCAGGCCTGACTACAATGAAGTTCTTTACAGAGCATTAAAGTTTTAACCTGTTGGTTTGACAATTGTGTCGGTTCAAAGATTACTTTCAAAACACTTCACACATGCACCAAATCAGTAGACTATGTGAACTGAACTGTAATACTACCTTTGTAATACCTGATACAAGATGCGCCGTGATCACGGACATGAGGATGAATGAGTATGCCTGTTTACCATCTTTACAGTGTTTGCATTTGTACTGAAATGTGTGTGTGTGTTGGCGAAGTAAAGATAATAAGATTATGCCACTATTACTGCTGTGTATGCAAATCATGTGGTCTTAGTGAGAGACAGTAACTCTTTACAGTAAATTTAACAGATCGAAATGTTTGTTCTCAGTGTCCTGACATTTGCTCAGATTGACATATTGGGGTGTGTGGGGATTGTAAAAGGTCAATAAGATGTAAAAGATTTATATGGAAAGATTCAAGGCAAGACAAATATGAGGTTCTCCAACATCTGATGTCACATTGAGAGTAAACTGTTTACGTAGACAACTGGAGTAGCACACGGCAGGGTACGAAATCGAAAATATGCTTTTGTTAACACAGCCACTTGTCTAGCCAACATAACAGTACCGAAAGGGATAAGATACTCATATTTATACTTTTGTGAACAAACCAATCAGAGACCTCCACTATCTCATTACCAATAACAGATGGCAAAACTACAAAACTAATACCTTTACTTTTTTCTGTGTTCAGAACATCACAGATAGGACAACATGGAACAACATTATGGCTTCAGACGTCTAGTGGTATATATAGGCATAGTGTCATGTTTTGTCGATTGTGTGATAGAACTGTCAGGAACCCCTTAGCATTTAAAGGAACACGGCAACAACCAACGTCTCCCCCAGAGTCAGATAAGATGACACCCTTCTCCTTTCTGAGTGTCCAGTAACTCTGAGTGTGCAGTGACGTCAGTCTGACGTCCTCACCGTTAGCCTAGCTTATAGCTCATGGGTGGGTGTGTCAGACTGACTGTATATCATCTGCCATTTATGCAATTCTGGGGAAGACCATGAATAAGCTAAATTCCCTAGATGAATGTTGGCTTATTTATTTCTGTATTGGCATACTAATACTGTGTGTGTGTGTGTGTGTGTGTGTGTGTGTGTGTGTGTGTGTGTGTGTGTGTGTGTGTGTGACTGAGTGTGTTTCTCTGTGCATGTTTATACAGCATGGAGCATCTGCATCCTGTGACATCAGCCTTACTCATAAGGTGCCAATGTGCTGGCTACCCAAAGTGCTCGACAGAATCCCGGAATGTCCCAGTCGCACAAGTAAAGGACCCTATGACAAAACAGAACTGAACAGTAAATTATCAGCTGCCGAGAGCACAATGGGATGCTAATGAGAGACAACTGTCTACGAGGTCAAAGAAAGAAAAGATGGTTATGGTTATGGTCATGAAATTTAGCAGATGCTTTTGTCCAAAGCGTCTTATAGAATATGCACATTACAATAGCTAAAATGAACAGTAAACAGTTTTTAAAAAGTTGTTAAGCCTGCATTAAACAAATTAGTAATAATAACAAATTATTATTGTCTTATCTCTAGGCATTTTGTATTGTATTAGTATTTTATTATTATTATTTTATTATTTGTAAAGCACGTTGGGCCAACTCTTTTGCATTAAATATGCTATAAAAATCAGATGAAATAGGTAAGAAAATAAGACTAAAGACCTATCTTCTATATGTGTAATATTTAATTTTCTCCATAGGATGAATCAGCTGTCTCTTTCCTTGATTCTCATTGGAATCAGTGCTCAGCACGTCACAGGAAAGAGGTGCTAGTGAAACGTGTGGTTCACTAGAAGGCTGAGTGACGTTGTGACTGCGGTCTACGGAGGAGGGACTGACG
>NW_027468587.1:10458244-10538244 GCF_046254945.1 Alosa pseudoharengus | reverse complement strand
TCCAGCATGGGGTGGGCCTATACAATGACAGACAAGGGAGTATGGTTAGGAGTGCTGTTGAACACAACCAATGGCTGAGCTGATGGCGTCAGTATTAATTATAAATGTGTAAATGTGAACCTTCGTTTAAAAGAAATGCTGTGATTCGGTAAGAGTTTATTGTAGTAAATTAAGTTCAAATTCACTGCTGGTTATGGCCCTTGGAAATGGGAAGGGATGGGAATGAAGGGATGATGCATACCCAGACTAATTATTTTCTGAGAATCAGTCAGGTGTTAGCCAGGCTAGATATACGGACTCAGAGAGAAATAACCTTTCTCCAGAAAAGTGATAAATAAAATAAAATAAAATAAAATAAAATAAAATAAAATAAAGAAATAAAAGTTAAATGTCACTCACCCTTTCATCCAATCAGACCATACTAGGTCCTGGCATTAAAAGTAATATGACATTTGAGAGCAGATGCCAGAAGAATGGAGGATGGAAGCCTGTCTACAACTGTGAAAGTAAGCAGAGTCCTGGAGGCACCAACTACGTTTTCTAGTAACTTTAAAGGATCAGCTTCCGTAACATCACACACAGACTCAGATGTCTTCTTTCTCGTGTTTTTGTTTCTTTGCTCTCACCTCTTTTCTTCCTTTTGACCCTAACAGTGGTAGAATGTGAGGAGCCCACTCTTCCACATGCAGTAAAACTGGTGGGACATTTGTCTACACAATACAAGAGTGAACTTCAGTTCGCCTGCATCTCCAAGTATTACAAACTGGAAAGTGATGGTGAGCAGAAGGAATTAAATGGATGTTCGATGTCTGTGTAAATGAATGTCTGTTTGTGTTTGTTTGTTTGATTTATATGTCATTCACATATAAATAAATAACATTGAGTCTAAACCTGAAAACAGGACTACAGGACTGATATAATGGAAGTCTAAAACCAGTTACACACTGTAATTTCTCTCAGTCGCATTGTACCTCACTACACGTTTCATTTGGTCACGATTACTCTGCAAGTCAGCAGATCCATCTGAAGCTGGAGGCTAGCGCTGATTGTTATATCTTCTTAGTGGGTCAAACTGCATGACTAATTAAACAAGATTTGGTCTGGTGTCGGACTCAAATAAGACCAAAATTGCACAGTGTATGTCTGTCTTTAGGTGTTTAGTGTACCTGTCTGTCTACCCCTCCCTGTCCTGTCTGTCTGCCTGTCCATCTGTCGGTCTCTCTTCCTGTCTGACTCTCCCCCTTCCTCCAATCAGAGGTCTTTACATGTGAGGCAGACGGACTCTGGAAATCCAGAACTGGTCATACCAAAATGCCGAGATGTCTTCCAGGTGAGGTGTTTTTTTCCCCCTGTGAAATAACAATGTCAATAGTAAGTAAGACTACCCTATACACGGCTTTCTGTGCCTCAACCCAACTGCAACTTGTTTTGTTCTCCCCCGACTTTATCTGCAGTTTGTGGAGTGACAGAGGGCCAGAGCAGCAGCAGCAGGATCCTGGGTGGGAGGAGGGCTAAACTGGGAGAGATCCCGTGGCAGCTCCTCATCAAAGAGCCAAGGAGAGGAGGGGCCTCCCTGATCAGTGACCAATGGGCTGTAACTGCCGCTCATGTGGTGGATGGGATCAAAACAAACACACTGTTAGTACGTGGGGGTATGATTGACGGTGCCGCCCAAAATGCCGTCGTCATGTACGCTGAGAAGATTATAATCCACCCTGGCTATGAGAAAGGCACATCTGATAATAGTCGAACAACATATGACAATGACATCGCTTTGCTCAAAATGTCCAGAAAGGTAGAACTCGGTCCGAACCTGATCCCAATCTGTTTGCCAGAGAGGGCTGCTGCAAAAGTGGGGGAGATGAGCACCGTGTCAGGGTATGGGATGATAGAGAGGGCAGACAAAGCTAGAATGTTGCATTATGCAGACATAGCAGAAATAGAGAAAGAGAAGTGCAAGGAAACACCACGTAATAACGACGGCAATCGTCTACTTTTCACTGAGAACATGTTCTGTGCAGGAATGGAAGGCAAGGACAGCTGCGGTGGTGACAGTGGAGGTCCTCTGTTTGTGCCCAGGGTGGGTTCTGGGACACCAGATAAACCCTACAGGCTGAAGGGCATAGTGTCTTGGGGTGCTTTCTGTCGTGACAGGAACTATAAGGGATATTACACCAAGGTGCAGAACTATCTGGACTGGATAAGGGAGACCATGGAGAAGGAGGGTGATGATTAGAAGAGAAAGACTCAAGTCAGACATCTCATCATATATTCAGTCATATATTCAGGCATATGCCATTCACCTTTGGTATTAAAGGCAAAGTCCTTGATTATAATTCAAACGCTTTGTGTATAAACTCAGCAAAATTATGTTTGCTCAGAAAGAGAACAACTCCAGAGTTTGTGTGCTGTAAATGGCAAAACAAACAAAGAGACACAGACGAAGTCACTACACCGTTCCAGCTAAAATACCAGCTCATCCTCCCTCTAGAGGACAGAAGGCAGAAGTGCACTTGGCTGCACCTGCTCCTCCTAAAGTACATAACGGTGTGTTTGCCTGCATCAAGTGCTATACCTTTAACACAATTAAAGGCATTTTCAAACAATAATCATTTGTGTGTATTTAAATTTTGAATTTATTTTAAATATCAAAGTGTTAAAGATAGATCTATCTATCTAGGTGTTTAAACAACTTTTTAATAGACACTAACATGTAACCAGCCAGCTGCTTTAGCTCTGCGGTATCTCTGTTAAGTCTGAATTATATTGTATTGCTTCCACATGACTGACCCATGCCAATAAATAAATATTTCTTGTCATTTATTCATCCAAACACTATTATTTATCTTGCTGCTGAAAGACTGGAGATTCCCAGTGTATGTTAAAGGATTGTGTTTATGTCACTGTCAAGATGAGCTGAATGAGTTGGAAAAACGTTAACATAACTTAACAAAGTCAATTCTGAACAAAACAAAAAAACAAAGCTGGGTTGGACCAGGAAGCCAGTTGATCCACCATGGAATTGAAACCACTGTGGAATTTGTCCCTTTGAGCAAACAACCCTGCAACATCCCAGCGTTTTACGGGAATAGAGGAGTCTTTTCACCTCCCACCTCACCAAGTCTGCACGTCGATCTCTCTATCCCTCTCTCATGTCTGTCTCTCTCCTCCTTTCTCTCTCTCTCTTTCTCTCCCTCTCTCTCTCCTCCTTTCTCTCTCTTTCTCTCTCTCTCTCTCTCTCTCTCTCTCTCTCTCTCTCTCTCTCTCTCCTCTAACTCTCCCTTTCTCTTGTAGCCAAACCAAACATAACTACTTCACTGATGTGACTTTTAGACTGCTGGTCCAGGATCAATCACCATTTTTACCAACTGAAGCATGTAATAACACAACAGTCTATAGAGAGTTTGTTGTTGATTGCTGACTGTATGTGCATAAAAGCGAGCAGGCCTAATACTCAACATGAAGTGGAAATATTCCGTTCTCTGGTGAGTCTGGATTAAGTGCATCAAGTGCTTGTTTTGTTGTGATAGCTGCAGAGTGTTTGCATACCCTGCCATGGCGTCTGAATTTGACCCATTTTATTCCAGAAGTAAGAGAAATATTCCTTAATATGCATAAGACTTCTGGAATAAAATGAACATACATGTAGTGTCATCAATTGGATTAAATTGTATATGTGAAGTCAGGCTAAACTATCATACACACCCACCCAACACACACACATCAAGAGCACACGAACCCATTCTCCTTCACACTTTTAACATCCATGTCTCTGTTGGTGTTCCAGCACCCTTTTGGGTGTGAGTGTGTGTGTGTGTGAGTCGGTCTCTCCTGTCCCTGAAGTGATGTACGGGGAGGTCAAGTCTCCTCTGTACCCCCAGCCTTACCCAGCTGGTGTGTATGAGGAGTGGGATCTGACCGTCCCCACCGGCTACAAGATCCAGCTCACCTTCACCCACCTGGACATCGAGCCTTCAGACGACTGCTACTATGACTCACTAATGGTCAGTACCCGAGTCTGAGTGTTTTTTTTTTTTTTTTTTGCTACTTTGAGTTTTTGCTGCTAAAACATTCACTGAACAACTGGGTTAACTCACTAAGATATATGTTTATGTATTTATGTGTTTATTTAATTATTTGTTTGTTTATTGTGCCGTCTTCGTAAACGTAGGCTACTTAGCTATCCAACATAAGCTGAGGACCTGACGTTTAAGTATAAGTATAAGTATATAGAGAGCCTAATAAAGAAATAAATCAGTGTGGCATAATCAATGAGTAAGAGAATAAAAGAAAACAAATGAAAAAAGGCCTGACCAACTCTGGCACAGCCACCTAGGTCCTAGACACAGCTCGTCTCTGTGGCGTGAGAGAACGGAATGAGATGGCCTCCTCTTTTCTACTTTAACGTAGCGCTTCACTTTTTAGGTCATATATAATGACAACATTTTGTGGAAGTTCTGTGGTCAAGCCAACTCTGCTGATGGAAATCACCCTGGCAACCAGCCTATTTTGGCCCCTGGCAACCGCCTCCGCTTGATTTTCCAAGCAGATGAGACCAACCCGGGACTGCACAAGCACCTCGGTTTCTCAGTGTTCTACCAGGCCGTGGGTGAGTGCATCCTCCATTACACAACCACAGGAGGTCAGTCATGTGCTATGTCGCCACAGGAGGTCAGTCATGTAGTTATAAACATGCGATAACAGTCATTACAGGGCTTATACAATATCTATAGGGAATGTTTTAACATTTATGTTAAGGTATAACTCTTTTATAAACTGGGTGTTACATGTGGTGAGGCTATTGAATGATGAGAAACAATGGATACTGTAATTCAGTTCAGTGTTACTCATTACGCGGCTCGCGAGCCACTTGCGGCTCGTCAAGCTATTGGTGGCTCGCATGCAGCTTTGGCGAGATTTCGCCAAATTTGGTTTTACTAATTTTGAGTAGGCCTAAACTGTTCGCCAAAGGCCATCCTCTCTGGCCCCAGCTTGATAAAAACAAAAGTAGGCTCTGATTTAGCCTAGTCTACTACTGTATGACTTCAACGAGGTGATCTTTAGTTTCGTTCTGCTTACAGTAGGCCTATCTCACTGCCACTTGCAACGCCTTTGAATGCAATCCGCTGCCCTGTTTACCGGCAATGCTACAGCGGACTTAAACTGCCACCTTGTGGCGATAAGTTGTAATACATTTCATGCAGCTGCGTGTATCTTTTACTGTCTATGCGTGTATCACGGAAAGCGCGAATGTGCTATGTGGCCATTTCTAAATGGGACCCACTGTAGGCTATGTGGTAACACAGCCAATATATTTTTTCAAATGTGCTTAATAAACATACAATACTGCACTACAAAAACACAAACATCTGAATTAGCCTATACTTCTTCCTTCACCCAAATAATGAAGGTGAAAGGAAGTTATTAAGCTTTGGCTGTATATATTTAGCTGTTTTGGATGTGTTATTTTTTTGTGTGGGATATTTATATGTAGAAATGCACATTTGCAAAGGTGAGTTAGTATGTTGTCTTAAAAGTGGCTCTCTTTTTGATTTTGCACTGCCAATGTGGCTCTTGTGAAAAAAATAGTGAGGATCACTGCTGTAATTCTTCATTAAAGCTGAATAAAGGTAGAGGTGATCCGGTCCTTATCAACTTGTCTAGAGGGTAAAGTACCATCTGGAAATCTTTGGCAGAAAATAGCATGTTGGTGTGCTTCACCGACCAGAAACTATAGCTAACATAGTGACGTGGATCTGATTCAAATCTGGTCCAGACCCTGGCCAGTGTTTGGCTCTAGCCTCTAACCTCTGGTGTGTGTTTTGTGTGTGTGTGCTGTGTCTATGCTGTGTGTATGCTGTGTCTGTGTGCTGTGTGTGTGTGCTGTGTCTGTGCTGTGTGTCTGTGCTGTGTGTGTGTGCTGTGTGTGTGTGCTGTGTCTGTGTGTGTGTGTGTGCTGTGTGTCTGTACTGTGTGTGTGTACTGTGTGTGAGCTGTGTGTGTGTGCTGTGTGCGTGCTGTGTGTCTGTACTGTGTGTGTGATGTGTGTGTGTGCTGTGTCTTTGCTGTGTGTGTGTACTGTGTGTGTGTGCTGTGTCTGTGCTCTGTGTCTGTGCTGTGTGTGTTTGCTGTGTGTGTGCTGTGTGTGTGTACTGTGTGTGTGTGCTGTGTGTGTGTGCTGTGTGTGTGTGTTGTGTGTCTGTACTTTGTGTGTGTGTGTGTGCTGTGTGTCTGTGCTATGTGTTGTCAGATGTGGACGAGTGTGCGGAAGGGGCGGAGCCAGGCAAGACCTCACCCTGCTCCCAGATCTGCCTCAACACCCTGGGCTCCTACTTCTGCTCTTGTCACCATGGCTACGACCTCCGTGCCGACCAGCGCACATGTATGCGTAAGTATTTGAGAATTCTTATCCAATCTGTATTTGGGCCAGACCAAGCCCCCATCCATTTATGATGTCAGTCTCAGTATGTAAATATATTGATATGTATTGTGTGCTGTATGCTGCATGTATTTGAATGTATATGAATATGTATGTATTGTATGGTGCATGTCATATACTTCTCTGTGTTGATTTTGTATGTATTTGACTGTATGTTTTAATATAATATATATAATATGTTATATAATATGTTAGATAGATAGATAGATAGATAGATAGATACTTTATTGATCCCCAAGGGGAAATTCAAGGGTCTCAGTAGCATACAGACATCACACACAACATGCACTTACAGCAGAAATGGTAAATATAAGTATGTTATAATATATATAATATGTTATATAATGTCTTTGCCAGCGAGTTGCCAGGCTGGGGAGTTCCATGAGCTGGAGGGCACCCTGAGCAGTCCGGGCTACCCGGAGCCCTCTCCCCACGGCCTGCACTGCCTCTACAACATCTCCGTGGAGCCTGGCTTCCTCATCACACTCAACTTCACACACCACTTCCACATCGAGCACATCAACAACCCACAGCCCTCCTGCCTCTACCACTGGCTGCAGGTGTGTGTGTGTGTGTGTGTGTGTGTGTGTGTGTGTGTGTGGGTCTGTGTGTGTGAATGTGTGTGTGTGTGTGTGTGTGTGTGTGGGTCTGTGTGTGTGTGTGTGTGTGTGTGTGTGGGTCTGTGTGTGTGTGTGTGTGTGTGTGGGGGTCTGTGTGTGTGTGTGTGTGTGTGTGTGTGTGTGTGTGTGTGTGTGGGTCTGTGTGTGTGTGTGTGTGTGTGTGTGTGGGTCTGTGTGTGTGTGTGTGTGTGTGTGTGTGTGTGTGTGTGTCTGTGTGTGTGTGTGTGTGTGTGTGTGTGTGTGTGCATATGCGTGCGTGCGTGTATGTGGGTATATGGGTTTGTCCATCAGTAATGGACTGTATCTCTGTCCCCTGCAGGTGACCATCCCGGGCAGTAAGCCTAGGAAGCTGTGCGGGAGCGAGAGCCCCGGCGTCATGGTCACCGGCTCCCACTGGGTCCAGCTGGAGTACCACACGGACTGGGCCGGACTGAGCCGCGGGTGGAGCCTCCACTACACCACCCAGAGTGAGAGAGGGAAGGGGGGGGGGAGGAGAGAGGGAAGGGAGATGAGGGGTGTGAGGAGAGAGGGAGAGAGAGAGAGAGGTGGGGTGAGGGGTGTGAGGAGAGAGGGAGAGAGAGGGAGAGAGAGAGGGAAGGGAGATGAGGGGGGTGAGGAGAGGGGGGTGAGGAGAGAGGGAGAGAGAGGTGGGGTGAGGGGTGTGAGGAGAGAGGGAGAGAGAGGGAAAGAGAGAGGGAAGGGAGATGAGGGGTGTGAGGAGAGGGGGGTGAGGAGAGAGGGAGAGAGAGGTGGGGTGAGGGGTGTGAGGAGAGAGGGAGAGAGAGAGGGAAGGGAGATGAGGGGTGTGAGGAGAGAGGGAGAGACGAGGGGTGTGAGGAGAGGGGGGTGAGGAGAGAGGGAGAGAGAGAGAGAGAGGGGGGGGTGAGGGAGATGCAGTGCAAAAAAGTGCAGAGAGAGATGGAGGGAGAGATGGGGGATTGGAGAGAGAGGTGGCTCTCTGAATAGCGGATAGCTGACTGAATTGTAGGGAGAGATGCAGAGAAGAGGGAAAGGAGAAACAGGAAGCGAGTGAGAGGAAGTAGTGTCGGGAAGCAAAAGAAAGTGAAACGGTTGAAAAGAGTGACGAGAAAGAGTGAGACTTCCTGGTTAATGGTGGACTGTCAATGAGAAAAGGACTGAAAACAGACAGAGACAGGAAAGGAAAAGAGAGTAAGAAAGAGTGTGTGAACAACAGACGGAGTGGGAGGTTGTCCCTCCGGTATGGGTATGATGGAGAGGGTATGATGGAGAGAGCAGTGTGAACATAACTAACACAATAAACGACAAACAATCCAAACTGAGCCCCTGTATCCTCTTCCTCTCTGAAATCTGGTGTCTGTGTGTCTAAGTCACATATGGCTCATCTGTAAGGAAGACACAAACAACAAACCACAGCCACTACAACAACTCATGCTTTTAGAGGGCAAATACTCTCCCAATATCTAGCTATCCGTCGGGTCAGGGCTGGACTGTTCACATAAAGTTGTACTCACCACTTCCTAATATGGACATTAGTGGAGCCAAAAGAGTGCTTATTTTAGATAATTACTTTGAGGGTATTGCTTTGAGATCATGAATTTAAGAGTATTGCTTTGATAGTATTGGTGTGGTGGTATCGTAGTGTTTAAGGAGAACGCAGTAGCCAAAAAGTTGTGGGTTCCAGCTTCCACCGCTGTGTCCTTGAGCAAGGCACTTAACCCCGAGTTGCTCCCGGGACAATGTAACAATGCCATTGTAATATAATTGACATAGTATGTAAGTCGCTTTGGAAAAATGAATAAATGTATTACATTGAGAGTATTGCTTTGGTCAAAGTTCTGGTTTTGTTTCTCTCAGGAGTGAAGTGTGAAATTCCCAACGGCGTGGCTAACGGCCGCGTCACCCCTTCCCTGACCGAGTACCTCTACAAAGACTACATCCACGTGCGCTGTCTTAAGGGCTACAAGCTGATGCAGGTGAGAGCAGGGCAGATGTATCTCTCTGCCCTACTGATGCACTGGGGTCAGCTCAGGTCATGGGAGCAGTTTCCAACAACAAGACTTGTGTCTCGCCTGGCGCCACGATGCACCGGATGTAAGACAGGGCCCAGAGTATTCCAAATGAGTTCAAAATGATCCCTGAATAATGACTGTCTATCTTCCAGCGATGATAGTTGTTCAACAATGTTTTAAGGATGGCTGAGGAAGGCAGACTCTGTGCCACACTCATCCCAGACCCGTGCCACAGTGTGCTCTAACCGGTCTGGGAGGAGGCGATGGTGAAAGAGGACCTGTGCTCACTGTGCTGAAAGTCACTGACAAATCAAGCACACTCATAATCAAAACCAAATGAGTGGTGTTATTTTCTCATGTGGCTGCTTCCCTGCTCTCCTCTGCAGGATGGAAGGGAGATCGAGGCCTTTGGATCCATGTGCCACAGTAACGGGAGATGGCACAAGTCTCTTCCGGAGTGCCACAGTAAGGCTTGGACTCTTACTATATGACACTCAACACCTCAGTCCACAAGCTCTGTCCACTCTTACAACCACATACTTCGAAACTCATCCCATTCAACTCTGCATGCATTTAAATGTTTTTTTTTTAAATTACTCAGTCTTTCTTATTTGCTTGTTACATTTAGAGCCAACTAGATTTTAGATTCTTAGTTACAACCATTCCTGAGTGCCCTTGCCTGTGACCTTGATATGGGTGTGTTTTGTGGACTGGCTACTTATGATGTTTCCTTCTCTCCTGCAGTCATTGACTGTGGATACCCCGAGATTCTGCTGAATGGAAACTTCACTTTTGTCTCCAACACGAAAGACAACGAGTACCGCTCCATCATCAAGTACACCTGCAATGAGCCCTACTACTCATTTGACAAAAACCATGGAGGTACAGCACTGGGAAGGCATCGTGCCCTTATATATGGCAAAAAAACTGTAAATGAAGAAAATAAATGATATTTACTTGCTTAGAAGGCAAAACTCATAAGTCTCTTTCTCTCTCTTGCGTGTCCTCTGTGTGTGTCACCCTCATTGGTAGCGGTGCAGTTCACCTGTGAGGCGAATCGCAAGTGGACGCAAACCAGCAACAATGATGTCATTCCTGTGTGTGTGCCAGGTAGGTGTACTACTGATGCAAATGTGAAAACTTATTCTCCAATGCAGAGCTTGGCCGAGGATACTCTACACTGCTTTGTGTCGCTCGAGGAGTGCTTCGCCACAGTCTTGCCAATTAATTATTAATAACATGACACCTTGGCAACTGTTATCCATAACATAACATAACATAACATAACATAACATAACATAAGTAAGGGATAACGGCCGCCGAGGTGTCCTGTTATACGGAATTAATGGACGAGGGCGAGGGGCAAAACTCCCCGACGCGCAGCGGAGGGGAGTTGCCTCCGCCCTCGTCCATTAATTCCGTATAACTGGACACACCTTGAAGGCCGTTATCCCGCTTATCACCCGGTTGCCACTGTAAAGCAAAGGAAACACGCGGTTCCGTTTAAAAAGAAGCTCACTAGTTCAGCTTGTTGTACAACTTTAGCATGGACAGTTAGCTTGTTTACAGTTGATTCCATTGTTGCGAAGCCTGCAACCAAAGATTCTAGAGCGTCGTCCTACTATGGTTGTTATAGTTACCATTCATAAGCATTGATATGGAACGGTGTCCTGTTATTCAGAATTAATAGCCACTCCACCAGCCAATCAGCCAAGAGTATTTCTTCTCTCCGGGTGATAAGTTATGTTATCCATAACATAACATAACATAACATACCTCAACACAGCCACATTAACTGCACCAAATCCCTCTTTTTTATTCCCTCATCTCCACAGTGTGTGGACGTCCAGTCAAGTCCTTTGAGCGTCGCCAGCGGGTGCTTGGGGGGAAGGTGGCTCAAGCAGGGGAGTTCCCCTGGCAGGTGCTGCTCAAAGTGGGTGGCCGTGGAGGAGCAGCGGTCATAGCACCCAAATGGATCCTGACCGCAGCTCACAACCTGGCGTCTGCGTCAAACAATTGGCCAGAGGTAGTCTATACATGCTTCTCTGGGCCAGAGGTCTATACATGCTTCTCTGGGACAGCGGGGGTTAACTGACAGGTTCCTGAACCTCAAGTACATTTGGATGCAGACAAACAGTAAATACATAAATGTGGATGCAGAAACTGTAAATGGCTTTGAGTAAAAAATCTGCTGAATATCTGAAAAGCTGTACTAGGAAATACAGTATATACGTCTGCTTTCATTCATAACAGGGATCTGAGTTACAGTCAATGAATTCCCTAAAAGAATTGCCTATTTAGTTGTCAAAGTATTATAAAGTCTATGAAAATTATAAAACCAGTTGATGTTCTGTTTTTAGTTCATTAATCAAAACTTCTTTCACAGGTGTATGTTGGACACACTGATGTCCACCAGATAACAAAATCACCCTCTCTGGAAGTGGACTCCATACATGTTCACCCCCAATTCAATAACCCAGATGGAAATAGTAACTATGACAATGACATCGCCCTCATCAAGCTTAAGCAGCCAATCACATTTAGTGCAGATGTTATGCCACTGTGCCTACCCCCAGCGAATGCCCAATACCAAACAGGCAAAATGGGGTAAGAGAAACTAGACATGTGCATGTTGAAAGCTTATGATTAAGGTCTGCTAACAGCTGATCATTTTGGTTGCATTTACAGGACTGTGTCAGGGTTTGGTGTCACAGAGGAAAGTATTGCCAATGAGCTCAGGTATGTGCAGCTCCCCCTGGTGGACCAAGGTCACTGTCGCACCTCCATTGACTCGAAAAGGACGACCCACAGTGACATCTCCATCTTCACTAGCAACATGTTCTGTGCTGGGTTCCCTGAGGGCAGTAAAGACGCCTGCCAGGGGGATAGTGGTGGGGCTTATGTTTTGAAGGAGGACGATGGGCGCTACTGGGCAGCTGGGATTGTAAGCTGGGGAATCAACTGCGGGGTAAAGGGCACTTATGGGGTATACACCAGAGTTGGCCAGTACTTGGACTGGATCACCAAGACCATGGAGGGAAACGCTAATTAGAAGGGAATGAATTCTAAATAAATTATGTCAAGCATAAAGCAGCTCACATAATATTTCAGTGGTTAAAAGTTCAAGTTGATTTATTATTTCTCAATAAAATCCTAGAAAAAAACAAATGTGTATGTGTATTGTTTATGATAATTTATGGTCAGTGAGGATAGGAGCAGGCTTCACTCAATTTGTCTATTTCTAAACTTTAGGAGTGCTGGCCTGGATAGTTATACATACAAGAAAAATAGGAGAGAGGCCGCACTATGCATACATACATACGCATTTCGGCGTGTGCCTTCTTCAGTGTGCTATGATAATTTATGACAATGTAATTCTGAAAAGTGGTGACAAAAGTACATTTCTGAATCAAATAGACAACTTAAACAAATGCAGCACGTTTTAGGTGCACCAGAGAGTATGTGTACAGTGCCCTGTAGAAGAGGAGCACAGAGAGTATGTATATAAGTAAGTATATATACTCTTATATATAGTATCGATGCTAATAAAATAGGTATTGTGACATTTTTAATTTCAGGGTATCACGATTCTTTTGTGGTATCGGTGCACCGTGCAACACTAGCAGATAGAGTATGTGTCCTGTAGTGGAGCACATTCCTCTTCAGACAGTAATACATTCACTGGAGTGGAAGGGCAATACTAATGCTGAGTGGCATATTGTTATAGAGGCTTTAAAGAGTGTGTTGCTGCTGAAGTGCCTAGTGACATGCATATGAAATATTGTTTTCAAGTTTAGTGTGTGCACTAGATACATTCACATGCGCACCAGAACTTTCTCATGCTCATCAGAAAGTCAAAGCGCATAAGAGGACAAATGCAAACACATTTTTGTATGTTTTTGGTGCTCTCTGGTGCTAGTTTTTAAACTAAAAATGTATTGAAATAACACCAAAGATAGTTTGCAAACTTTATATATAAAAAGCTTACCAATTATGCACACACATGCACAAGTGAACAAAAACAAATACTATAGCACATACACACAACAGGAGGAAGTACATGCATTAAAGTTCAAGGTCACAAGTAGTCATGGTGAAATAGTTCAAGGTCACAAGTAGTCATGGTGAAATAGTTCAAGGTCACAAGTAGTCATGGTGAAACAGTTCAAGGTCACAAGTAGTCATGGGGAAATAGTTCAAGGTCATAAGTAGTCATGGTCAAATAGTTCAAGGTCACAAGTAGTCATGGGGAAATAGTTCAAGGTCACAAGTAGTCATGGTCAAATAGTTCAAGGTCACAAGTAGTCATGGGGAAACAGTTCAAGTGGATTTGTGCCATTCCTCAAAACAGTTCCTGCCCAACAGCAGGCAGAGGGAAACATCACATCCCTTGCACCTCCATGCCGTGTGGTGTCTCTTGCCTTTGCTCTTCCTGCACAGCACACAGGTGTGACGAGCCTGTTTAGGTTGACGCCTGGCATCGGGACACAGCTTGGCCACCGGAACAGGCACGTGGTCACTGCTAACCTGTTTGTGATGAGTCCCCTTGTTTGACACCTCACACAGCTGCGCAGTCAGCTCCTTCATGAAGGCCTTGTAGGTCAGCGGTGTTTGCTGCCGTTGAGCGACCAGCTCGTTGTAGATGATGCATGCGTTCCTGGCAGCCATGTCCAGGAAATGAAAGAACAACTTCCTGTTCCAATCCATGGTCTTGTGCAGTGTTGCGAAGTACTGATTCAGTGGGTCTGACACATCAACGCCGTCCATGTACTTGTTGTAGTCCACAACAGGTGAGGGGCATGGGTAAGTCTCGGTTGTGGAGGCACCGTTTCTTGGCTTCACGGTCCGCTGCACTGTGTCCCCAGTGTAAGCTGTGTGTATCGTGGAGCAGACAGACACTTCTTCTGCATCCATCCACTTCACAAACAGCAGAGGACCGTCCCTTATCCATCTGATGGCTCCTCTGTCCGAACTCTTGGTCAGCGCGTTAAATGTGCTGCGGGGGCAGTTCTTTATTGCATAACTGTGCATACCACAAGCACCAACGTTTTGCCCATGCAAGGCCCTGAAGAGCTTTGGGCTTGTGAAGAAGCTATCCATGTAAACATGATAGCCAGAACCCAAGAAGGAATGATCCACAAGTGACATCACAGCATCATACGAAACTTTTCGCCCCATGTGTCGGCTGTGCTTTCCTGTAAACACAGCAAAATCTACTATATATCCGTTGCTTGCATCAGCAAGCACAAATAACCTGAAGTTGTTGGTTGCTGAAGTGCGGTCATGCATGACTAGGTTCTTGTGAGGGTGATATAAGGCTTTGCATGTGGTTCGGAACGTGTCCAGCAGAGGTTTCGCTTGGAACAGGCTGTCGTGTTCTGGTGTTCCCATCTTCTTGTCGTTTTCCTGGTCCTTGTGTGGATCACTCATTTTAACATTCCCGGAGATATTTCTACACCTCTGCCTGCTCATCACAGTGGCTGGGAATGGTATGGAGAAAATGTTATTCTGCCGCCAGTAGTCATGGATGTGGTCCAGTTTTATCACGGACATGTAGAAAATCAGTCCTATGTATTTGTACAACTCGCTGACGCCAACATCAGTCCACTTGGCGTTGCCTTTTGTCACATTAATTGCCGCTTGTTTGTTAGTGTTGTCACACAAAGTCTTGACAGCGTCCTCTGTGAAAAAGAGTTTAAACAGGTCCAGTGGGGTGTGGGTGTCTGCTGAACTCATCTGGACGCCAGGGGTCCTTGCAGGGCGGAATGCCAGTTCCGATAAAGCCTCATCAGTGTCCTCCTCGGTCTTCCATGACTGGGTGGGCTGGGCTGGTTGTGGACTGCTTCGCCTGCGTTTCTTTGGTGGTGGTGAGCCATCCTCTCCCTCAGTACTAGAACTGGACTCTTCATCCAGCTCATCATCATCATCATGGTCATCTCTGTAAGCACAAATATTTCAGAGATGCTGCATTTTAACAAAGCAATACTAAGGCCATTAGCACTAACATACATGTCACTACCTGAAAGTGCAGCAAGTTGGCCACAGCAGGAAAAAAATCATGCAGACCAAATTATTTTTACAAAAATGTAGTTACCTCTGAAGTTGCTGAGAATATTTTCTGACAGTATCAGTGTGGTAGTATTGTTTTGCTATGCAGGATATGCACATTATGGATTGCCTACTAAATGAATAAGGGCTCACGTACAGTAAAGTAGGCTATATGCCATTTAATTAAAATTGTATTAGCCTAAAATACATTTCAGTACAGTATTACTCTGCAACTACAAGAGACAAGTTTGTTCCGATGACAATATGGAGTCTTCGAAAACACAACACTGCCCATGCATTTGAGTACAGAGTGCCCAAGTGTACATGTATAGTAGAAGAGTGGTAGTTAAGACTTACTCGTTGGGCTGGTCAGCATCCTTGACCTGTGAGGACTGGGCGTCTTTACCGCAGACCCCCTCCTTCACGTCCTGTTCCACGCGACCCCTGCATCCTGTCCTCCTATGGTTCACCATCTTTCAACTCAAATGCAGAGTTTGCAGTTGGAAATGAGTGAACTGTGCAGGGGAAGCAGGAGAATGTTATATTGGAATTCAAGAGGGTAGGCTATTCTCTGGCCTCTCCCTCCTCCCTGTATCTAATCATCCTAGTTAATATTTGTATGGGATTGTAAATAAAAGGGGGTTACCTGCCGTGATAAGTCAGAGAAATAAGTCAGTTTTAGGTAACAAGTGTATTTTTTTTATATAGGCTACACTGTCTGGCCTACCTATTTATTTCTGTTGCAAAAGTAGCTCTGAGTTTTGACAAGATTGCACTCATATGCTATGACCGATTGTCTCAAAGCTTTTATCTGAGATCATGGATTCAGACTAAGCTCTCCTAGGGTTAGTAGCCTAATGTGGATGGATGGATGAATGGATAGATAGATAGATATACTGCATTAATCCCCAACCAAGTAGGCTATGTATACATACAAAATGGCTGTCTCGTTTCACATTATTTGTTATTGTACACATAAACATTGATACAAATCACAGCATGTATGTAATAGGAAAGAGTTCTTCGGGAGGTGCAGTTCTTGTAGCGGTGGGTGCGTCAGACCAAGTAGCCTACACGCACGGAGATGAAGAGGGTATCGACTTATCTAACTCTGGTAACCTAAAGTCGCAAAAAGACAGCGTGTTCCTTAACCTTAGGCTATACTACTCGTGTACCCTACTACTGTAGCCTACTGTTGTTCGCGAGAAATAATTGTTTCTTTGTAGCTAGTAATTTGGTCAATATCGCGAATGAAACTGAAACATTTTGAGACTAACTTATTAGAGCAAAGTTGATACCTTCGATGAACACAACACACAACTTAAATGAAGTTGCCTAAAAAAATGTAAAACTCACTTGCATCTGCAGCTCTCCACCGATGCTTAGCGAAGGCAGAGCGGACTTCGAAGTTTGTTTCTGTCGGTTACGATTGGCTAATGGTGTGATTGGTGCCAAGAAGGATGTGTCCCATAGGTTAGTTTTATGGCCAATAACCAAAGCTCTCTTGTTATTGTGGTCAGTCACATGCGCTTACGATTCGGACAAGTTATTTTGAAATTTTAGTGCTAGTGTTCCCAGAGCATTTTTAATATGTGGGCTCGGTTCACTTAGGCTTCCTTTACGTTACCACGTTATGATAATCTGTCGATTAATGAGAGTCTAGTTGAGGTCTAGTCTAGTGAGTGGCTTTGCACGCAGGAGAACTCCCACCTCATAGGCCTACATAACTGCAACTCTTTGCACCAGGACGGACTGACACACACATGCTGTTGGAAGATGGAGAGGGAAAAGTGGGTAAAAGACTGGTCTAGCCCACTGCAAACGCATAGCATTACCACCGCCAAGGAGTGGAGTGAAGAAGTTTCTGAGCAGTCCTTAGACTCGGACGACTATGGAAGTGATGATGACCTCTACTATTCGAAACGTCTCGATCCAGCTGAAGATGAACTGTAAAGTGTAACATTTCTACCTTTTTGTGTAAAGGGTTTTTGTGTTTTTGGACGGTTTTTTTTTAGAGATGAATGTTTGGGATGTGTTCAGATAACCATAGGCCTACTGGTTTTTGGGTGTAATAATCAGTTATTGACAATTTATCCAACTTGTAGACAATTTTTTCAAAGAAAAGATGTTTTGAAGAAGTCTTTCATCAAAATAATTTAGCCTGTATGCCAGTCCAGTTTAAGTCTTTCAATCCTGCATAATGAAGATTAGCCATTTTTGCTCAAGTGTGAATGGCTGTAATATGTCAGAAGAATGTGTTGCAGATGTGAATGATTGGAATGTGTTTAAATCCAGGTTGATAATCAGATGTGTCATTTTAAAATACCTTTTTTTCTATCTACAGAAATGAAAATGATGTAGATATGGTAGATGAGCTGTCAAGTACAGAATACAACGAAGAGGAGGAACTCATTAGTCCCCCACCAAGAAAAAGACGCAGGTGTAGTAGTGCACAAGTGGCCCAACCAACGCTGGCATGGAAGACAGGGAAAGACGTAGACACGGATCCACCAGGAGTGCGATTCTGCCCCGCACGGACGCCGGGTGTTCAGATGAGTTCAACGGACACCCACACTCCACTAGACCTATTCAAACTCTTCTTCTCAGACAGGGCCGTCAAAACTTTGTGTGACTACACTAATAAGCAAGCTGCCATAAATGTTGCAAAAGGATGCGCATACAAGTGGGTTGATGTTGGTGTTCATGAGTTCTTCAGTTATATCGGACTGATTTTTTACATGGCCACAATCAAGCTGGACGAGATCAAAGATTATTGGCAGCAAGATGACATTTTCTCCATACCATTCCCAGCAACTGTGATGACCTGGGACAGATACAGATTTATCACCCGGAATGTCAAAATGAGCAATCCACACAAGGACCAGGAAAACGACAACAGAAAGGGAACACCAGCACACGACAGCCTGTTCCAAGCAAGACCTCTGCTGGACACAATCCGGACCGCCTGCAAAGCCTTCTACCACCCTCACAAGAACCTCGTCATGCATGATGGATTGACCGCAACCAAGGGCTTTAAGTTGTTTGTACTCGCTGATGCAGCCAATGGCTATGCTGTAGATTTTGCTGTTTACAGGAGAAAGAGTGGCTTCCAAACAGGAGAAGGGCTTTCCTATGACTCTGTGATGTCACTCGTGAGCCGTCCCTACTTGGGTTCCGGGTATCATTTGTACACAGACAGTTTCTACACAAGCCCAAAGCTCTTCAGAGACCTGCAGGGACAAAGCTTTGGTGCTTGTGGTCTGTACAGAGAGCACAGGAAGAACTGTCCTCGCAGCACATCTAACGCACTGGACAAGAACTCCAGCAAAGCCGCCATCAGATGGATCAGGGACGGTCCACTGGTGTTTGTGAAGTGGATGGACCGAAAAGAGGTGTGTGTCTGCTCCACGATCCATGCAGCCTATTCGGGGGACAAAATCCAGAGGTGGGAGAAGCCCAAAACTGGAGGCTCGAAGCCCAAGCTGTATCCATGCCCCTCATCTGTTGTGGACTACAACAAGTATTCGGGCGGTGTTGAGTTTCCATACCAGCTGATTCAGTATTACACAACACAGCATAAAGAAATGAGATGGTACAGGAAGTTGTTTTTGTACTTCCTGGATATCGCTGCAATGAACGCATATACCCTCCATAAAGAACTGACCGCCCAGCGGCAGCAGACGACACTGACCCACAAGGCCTTCATGGAGGAGCTGATGGCAGACCTTTGTGGGGTATCAAACAAGGCTTCTCACAAACGTGAAAGTTGTCAGCACGTGCCCGTTCCAGTGGCCTCTCTGCGACCTGATGTCAGCAAGCGAGCCGCCTCCGGCCGCACAACCTGCCTAATGTGCAGGATTGATGACAAGAAACAGAGCACTCCATGGAAGTGCAAGATTTGTGATGTTGCCCTCTGCCTGAAGTTGGAGAGGAACTGTTTTGAAAAATGGCACAAATGACCGTGGTTCCTTACAGCCAGGCAACTGTGACTGTCACTGAGACTGCTATTAGCCTTGTGGGTATTGTTGCCATTGTGTTGTACTGACTTTTTTTGACTTGGGGTTTAGTCTTGCACTGTCTGTATTGAAGCAAGTATTTGTATGTTCTGTCTGTATATTCTCACTGGTGACATGATTTCATTAAAATGTCAAACCCTTTTACTTTTTTAAAAATTTAGTTTGACTTACCAATTCACTCCCAGTTTATCTTCCTAAATAGACATGCAAAAACACCCTTCTGCTTGAGAAGTAATAGGATTTTCCCCCTTCCTAAAAAATGAATTAATGTAATTGTAGCAGGAGTGATTGTGTTTCCCTGAATTTCCCCCATGATTTCTGTGTCTCTCTTTTCCGTTCAATTTCTTTCCACGGTTGTGTTGGGAGAAGGGGGTGTGGAGTAAAAGTGATGTGGGGCTCAGGCCCAGGAAAATGAGCTAGCCCCAGCCCCGCCCCTCTCTCTCTCTTCTTGGACGATGCATCCTGAGAACATGCATGTTACACTGATTAAATTCTTAAATTCTGTAAGATCCAATTCAGTTTTCACTTGGACTTATTTAACAACAAAACACAACCAGAGTATAATTAAGGGAGGTCAAAACACTCCCGTTGCATAATGTTTCATAACTTGTATATCTCTCAACCCAACCTCGTTAGTAACCTAAATGGTTATATAATTGTAATGTGGTGGTGAGATGGAGCATGTTAAATACAAATGGATTCCATCTGTTTGTTGTACTGTACCAAAGATCCTTTATAAAAAATATTCCATTTACATAAGTATTCAGACCCTTTGTTATGACGCTTGCAATTGAGTTCTGGTGCATCCTACTTCTATCAATGGTCCTTGAGATGCTTCTACAACTTGATTGGAGTCCTCCTGTGCCTAAATTAATTCACTGGACATTATTAGGAAATTGTCCGTAGACCTGTGAGACAGGGTTGTGTGAAGACACAGATCTGGGGAAGGATACAAGACAATTTCTGCAGCATTAAAAGTGTCCAAGAGCACAGTAGCCTCCATCATTCTCAAGCTTGGAACAACCAACAGTCTTCCTAGATCTGGCCGCTCAGCCAAACTGAGTAATCCGAGACGAAGGGCCTTGGTCAGACAGGAAACCAAGGACCCAATGGTCACTATGCATGAGATCCAGAGTTCCTTTGAGAGGATGAGAGAAGTGTAAAGAAGGACAAACATCAGTGTTGGAGTATTGTGTGTAGATTGATGAGAAAAAATAAATTGTGGAAAAAGTGAAGCGCTGTGAATACTTTCCGTATGGACTGTAACCATCATGGTTGTGCAACAGCACTTTTGGGAAATGCACCCCTTGTTGGTCCTGTGTGGCCTGGATAGCATCCGACTCTGAACCAGATCAGGGCCGCATCAGGCCAGGCCAGGGGCCGCTTCGGCTTCGATTAGAGCTCTAGTCATTTATTTGCAACAGGCAGTTGTCCAACACAAGCATTGTTATGTGGTAGGGTAGCCTTTGGACTGTCACCATTGATTATTCCGAGGCTCTAACCATATCAGCTTGGTGGGAGGAGAAATAAACTCCAGTCCACGTTAAAGTCATTCAGATGATTAATTAAGTGCGGTTAAAGTGGTTTGTCCAACATGTCTATAAACTGGGCAAGTCCCCTTGGGTGAGTTATTTACCAACTTGTTTTTATCTCAACCACTTTGGCTATATCTACACAGTAGTATAATATAATAGTATAATGTAATATGTCATTTCACCATTTCCTGTATTTGTTGTGTGATGCTGTTAGTCATGGAGATGCTCTCTCTCTTTTCTTGGCATTTCTGTACCAGGCTGTTGTGTATGAGTGTGTGTGTGAGTGTGTGTGTGTGTGAGAGGGTCTCTCCTACGCCTGCAGTTCTTGATGGTCCAGGTAGTAACTGTCCTGTGCCTAGACCCTTACTGAATGGAGAGGCAGAGATTACCACTGATGGAGAGACTCAGGTTGTTGATTATCGCTGTCACAAGCCATACACTCTACGCAACGCCACATCGACTAGTGGGTGACACTTCTGTCTTTCTTCTTTTTCTGTAATTATTTTGGAAGTGGTGTTGGTGTGTGTGTGTGTGTGGGGAGGAGGGGGGGGTCACTCTGTATACACATACATATACATAAGAATGTAGTATATCTACAATTTCATTCAGAAATGCAGCTTACAAAAAGGCATGATCAATTCTAATTTTCAAAACACATGTGCCCATGTATATGCACTTATCCTCTGCCTTCCCTTATGTCTGTAGTCTGCTACACATGTTATATGCACCTCATTATCCTCTGCAGTCCGCTACACATGCTCAGAGGACGGCACGAAGACCACGAAAACAGAGACGCTCCTCCTAAGTGCGTTCCAGGTATGGAATTACTGGCAGATTTCTTTGCAGACATAAGTGTGTTGGGTTTTCCTACAATATTTCTTTCTGTGTGTGTGTGTACTTTTCTAGTATGCGGTCGTCCAACAGTTAGTCTACTAAGGCACCAAAGGATTTTGGGAGGGAAGAAAGCCCCTGCAGAATCTGTGCCTTGGCAGGTGTTGCTGTCTGGTTTTGGCCGAGGTGGGGCCTTTGTGATTCATGAACAGTGGCTCCTCACTGCAGCTCACAACTACGTACAGCCTCAAGAAATTAAAGATAAAGAATCCTTAAAGGTATGTTTAACTGTTTCAGAGTAGCCTTTATATGCTCAATGTAAACTTCAGGCATGTATCACTTTCCAAAAAGTATTCCCTTTTAATTTACCTTACAGCTAGGTATAAATATAGTTAGTTATAAATTAACACCTTACAGCTAGGTATAAATATAGTTAGTGTTAGTCCTAAAAGTCCTAAAAGTATAGTCATATAATGTGACTATAATGTGTAATATAAAACATGAAATATACTTGGTTGGAATTCCAGAATGTTAATATACTGGCATGTTTAACAGAGGCTTTTCAGATTTAGTTCATTTTGATCCTCTGGTCTTGCCATAGGTGTATGTTGGAGAGAACAGTATTACTGGAATGTTGAAATGGCCCCAGCTGGAAGTACAGGCTGTGCGTGTTCATCCCTTGTATAACAACCCGGATGACAATAACTACGACCATGACATCGCCCTGATACAGCTCAAGCAAAAGATCACGTTTAACTCCAGAGTCATGCCACTGTGTTTGCCGACCGCCGATGACCAGTACATGACTGGACGCATGGGGTAAAAGGGAACTAGAGTGTTATTCAGACTATAATACTCAAGATGTAGTACTATGTCAAACAAATCTAAACATGATTAATTTCACTTCCATTTCATTTATTTATTGCATGATAAAGGATTATTAATGTTCAGGAAGTTGCTCAAAGAAAGTAGTCCATTACAAATTGCTCATTAAATCACTGTAATCTGATTTCTTTGTACATTGTTGGAAAAGTATCCTACTATGACTTGAAACAATTATCAGAATGTTATTCATTACACAGCCAAATTACTGTAGCCAGATATTACTGTAATCATATCATTCCAAATAGACATGATAATATGATATGATATAATGATGATGTAATACATGCCTTCCCCTACACTCCATTTTCTCCCTGTGTCTCTCTCAGGTTGGTTTCAGGTTTTGGAGTAATAGAAAAACAGAGACTGTTGTCAGATCTCCGATTTGTCAAACTCCCCCTGGTGGAGCAGAAAGCATGTCAGGACTTTGCCAGCCAACCAAATGTGCCCAGCAGCTTCACAGAGAACATGTTCTGTGCAGGCTTCCCGGAGGGGGGCAAGGACTCCTGTACTGGAGACAGTGGCGGGGCCTTTGCTTTTGAACAGGATGGGCGCTTCTGGGCTGCCGGGATTGTCAGCTGGGGCGTGAATTGTGGAGAACCAGGATATTATGGAGTGTACACCCGCATTTCAAAATACACTGACTGGATACACAAGATTATAGACAACCAATGTAAGCAAAGCATTTCTGCAATTATATGGGCAAGGATTTTCCAATATGATCCCAAAACCAAACTGCATGAATGAATCAATAGTCTGATTAAAAAAGTAATGTGTGTGTGTGTGTGTGTGAGAGAGAGATGCTGTGACTGCATGCCATAAAGCCTTATACTATAATGATTGGGTTCTGAATATACTACTGTATATTGGTAGACCTAAAGTCATAAATATTCACATATATTTAGTTTGCCTACATCCCCATGAATGTTCTTCCCTATTCCAGTCACAGATTGTGGAGACCCAAAGCCTTTGCTGAATGGCCGAGTGACATTTCTTTCCATCACTGAGAAGCAGTACCTGTCTGTCATTGAGTATCAGTGCAATGAGCCCTACTACACTTTCCAGGGATCAGACAGAGGTGAGTTGTACACTCAAAACACGAAGCCTTTGTGTTTCTTATTTCATTATCATTGTGTTGTTATTTCTGACACTTACTATTATTAAAAACAGCATAGTGTTGTAGTTATCTACCTCCTCCTTGAACAGTATTTTCATACATACTATGAGCTGAAACCAGCCATTGAATGGAGGTTGGATGTTTCGTGTGCAGTGCGCTACACCTGTGCAGCAGATGGAGTTTGGAGGGACAGGAACAACAGTGACATCATACCTCCATGTGTCCCAGGTAAGAAAACAAAACCTCTCCTCACCACACATGGCTGTATGGATATAAGGAATATTCGATGAGCTTGTATGGGTCTGGGATTGCATCTCTACTATGTGTCTGTGTGTGTCCATGTTTTGCTTTTGAAGCCTGTTATGTCTTTCTGTGTCATTTTAAATTGTTATGCTTGTTTTGTATATTTCTGTAACTATACTGTGTGTGTGTGCATGTGTAGTATGTGGCCGTCCTGAGACAGTAACGAATGGGAACGTCTCTGTAACTATACTGTGTGTGCGTGTCTGTGTCTGAGCGTGTCTGTGTCTGTGCGTGTCTGTGTGTGTGTGTCTGTGTGTGTGTGTGTGTATGTGTAGTATGTGGCCGTCCTGAGACAGTAAAGAATGGGAATGTCCCCTGGTTCGTCTCTGTGAGCGTGGACGGTTCTAAAGGAGCAGGAGCTGCTATAGGGGACAGATGGATCCTCACTGCAGCCAGCAGCCTGCTGCCCAGAGGGGATGCCACCACAACCACACGGCAAGTCAAGGTACGCAGCGTCGTTTTAGTCCAGCCTTGATATTCCTCAGAACAAAACAAGACACATTGGTTTTCTGATCATGGCATTAATGTATGCAAGGTAGAGATGCCTAATTTATTCTGCTGTGGTGACAGACTGATAACCCTATTAATCACCTCCAATTACCTTTACAACCTTCAGAACCTCCTATTTATCACCTACAATTACCTTTAGAACCTTCAGAACCTCCTATTCATCACCTCCAATTACCTTAGAACATCAGAACCTCCTATTTATCACCTCCAATTACCTTTAGAACCTTCAGAACCTCCACCCTCCCTCTCTTTGCTCTCAGTATACTAAAGTGTACTAGAGATGCCCCTGGATGCTCTCAGTATGCTAAAGTGTACCAGAGATGCCCATGGATGCGACATTGTGATGTGGTGTCTGATCAAAATGAGATTTTAAAAAAAATAGTTTTTCTGAAACTGCAACTCGTTATTGACTCGTTATTCACATTGACTAAATCAGATAAGTTCACACGTGTGATGTATCTTTGTTTTTTAGTTATCCATCAATGAGTCTGCTCTTGAGGTGACAGCCCTGCATATTCACCCCTCGTACAACCAGTCAGACAGCCTGACATATTTCAACCACAACATTGCCCTGGTCAAACTGAGGAGTCTCATCACCTTCAATGCTGATGTTACTCCACTGTGTCTTCCCACAGAGAAGTCTGACCGTGCTGGGCTGCGTGGGTAAGAGCATGCTACAAGCACAAATCATATTTTTATTTTATTATTCTCACTAAGAAGGGAGACCACACCCTGTCTTACTAGAGTTTACTTTATGGGTGGTATAGAAATGCTGGTTTATTGACCCTAGCATCAGTCTAGTCAAGTGTAATTGGATAAACTGTAAACACTGAGGCTTTTTATGCACAGCAGTTGGTCTTTTTTATAGCCTACTGACAATAACATTTACTGAAGCTTGAAACATTTATGTATTAAGTGTGAAGACCATATCTATTTCATCTCTCCAGTGTGCTCCTTTCTGTCATCTACCCTCAACATTCTCAGTAGAGCAGACACACACACTTTAATGCTTTTATTTCTATCTTAAAGGTGCTCTAAGCGATGCGTAACATCACTTCTGTTGACTTTCAAACAAAACAGAGAGCTAGCTCGCTACTTCCTCCCCCTCCCTCCCGTGCTGCTCCTGTGCAATTGAAACTCTCCTAAACGCGCATCTCGTCTGTGATTTGCTGGAAGAGTTTATGTTTTTATGGGCTAGGTTTGCCCAGGTTGTTTTTGTTGCTGTTTTTGGAGCCTGGGCTCCTGACAGAGATTGCATTTTTTTACAGTGTATTCAGGACACAGACAGCTAGCGGTTGGTTAGGTGATGTTTGCAGTAAGTGACATAAATGTTTTAGCCTAAAAAACGTGTGGCATCGCTTAGAGCACCTTTAACACAGGAGAATTTACAGATCCAATGATTGAAAGTATGTTACAGGTTTAGACACACACACACACACACACACACACACACACACTCTCTCTCTCTCTCTCTCTCTCTCACACTCTAGTTGTGCATTTGTTTCCTCACTGTCAGTTTGGTATCAGCATTCCCGTCCAACTCCAGCAATGATAAGGGCATCAGGCTCCCTCTAGTGGATCATGGGAAGTGTAACAGCAGCAAACCAGAGGTCCTTTCTGCCCAGACTCTGTGCTCTGAGGGAGCGAGGTCTCTCCTCAGTGATTATATGGGGGCGGCGCTCGGGGTGGAGGAGGATGGCAGGTTTGGGGCAGCGGGGGTCTTCATTCAGACGGTGGCCAATCAGGAAGGGGGTTCGTATGGAGTTTACACCCGCATTTCTCAGTATCAACACTGGATCAGAGATACTATACAGCAACACTGTGAGTACAGCATAATCACAACACACATGTCATTATCTTTTGATAAACATGCGTTCTTCACTCATCTGACAGCTGGCTCTATTCATAAGGGTGAAATAAAGATGAAGCGCCCCAGGGGAAGTGAATAGTTAGAACAGTAGCAGACATATTATATGTATCTATGCAGCATCAGCTCCAAGCTGACAGCATTTCCTGATCCCACAGACTGTGAACACCCTGAGCTTCCCAACATGGTGGAGCTGGTGGACCACGACATACGATATGAGCAGCACAGTGAGCTCCAACTGCAATGTGCCTCTAAGTACTACAGTCTACAGGGAGAAGGTGGGACCACACACAACCCAATATACTCTTTATGCAGAAGATTACTGTAAAGTCATTTGATTGGCTAAGAGGCTCTGATTGGACTGGGCAGTGTTCTATTTCACGCACAGAGAAGTCCACGTGTGCAGACGATGGCGTGTGGAGGTCTGGGACTGGACATTCCGTTTGGCCAACATGTGTTCCAGGTGGTGTAGTGGTCTGCTTTGTCACCTAGAGCTAAAATATATACATATATTTTGTTTTAAAAATCAATCAAAATCCTCTTTCTTTTTTTTGTCTTTCTTTCCTTCTGCATTTGTCTGTCTGTCTCTATCTTTCTATCTTTCTTACTTTCTTTATTTCCCATCTTGGGTCTCTTGCCCTTTTTCCATTCCTCCCCACCCCAGTGTGTGGGATCACAGAGGTCCCGCCCCACAGCAGTGCTCGTATTCTGGGTGGCAGGGCAGCAAGGCTTGGGGCTGTGCCCTGGCAGCTCCTGATGAAGGTGCCGTACCGCGCCGGTGCCTCCCTGCTCAATGACCGCTGGGCTCTCACCGCCGCCTCTGTGGTGGACGGACACACAGACCGCAACCTCACCTTGTACGGAGGCATGGTCGACAGCCTGGACAGCAAACAAGTCGTCATGGTGAGCGAGAAGGTTGTCATCCACCCTGGCTACAAGCGGGGTCTGTCCGAGGACAAACGCACCAGCTACGACAACGACATCGCCCTGATCAAGCTCTCCTCCAGGGTGAGGCTCGGCCCTACTCTCCGCCCCGTGTGTCTGCCGGAGAGGACGACGGGCGGCGCCGCCCTGGAGGGGAAGATGGGGACTGTGTCGTGGTTCGGCACCTGGGAGAAGGGCTTGCGGAGCCGGAGGCTCCGACACGCCCCCATCAGGGAGTACGCCCGGGAGCAGTGCGCGGAGACGCCGGTCCGCGGCCTGCAGCAGCAGCCAATGGCCTTCACCCACAACATGTTCTGCGCCGGGCTGGAGGCCACTGACAGCTGCCAAGGGGACAGTGGTGGGCCTCTGGTGCAGCCCGTGGTGGGCTTGCAGAGGCCAGGGCAACTCTATAGAGTGAAAGGCATTGTGTCCTGGGGGCCTGTGTGCGGAAGTAAGACATACTACACCAAAGTCCAGAACTACCTGGACTGGATCACAGAGACCATGGAAAAGGATTAATAGGGCAGTGGAAAATGTTACATTTGCCTTCATAAATTGTTTTAATAAACACTAGGACTAAATAAAATGGAATTGATGTGGGTCACTTCTAGAGACTATGCCACATAAGCCCCTCATAAGCCTGCAATGGAGCAGAATTTGGTCTGTTGGTTGAAATTGTTCTGCTAAATGAATGAATGTAAATGTAAAATGTTTGATATCCCTTTACATAGCTTATTTTATTCTTCTATAGGCATAGACTACGCATGAAATGTGAAATAGGTCTACACATACAAATCGAACACACCCCTGTGATGTCAGCTTCTTCCACTTCTGTGATTCGCCAAAGAGGTTTCATGGGTTGCAAAAAGTTAAACGGAGTTTACTTTCACTTTACACTGCAGACTCTATGAGGAAACGACAGACTGCAGGCTTTATTGCCTTCCAAAGGAATAACCACACAGAAATTGCGTTGTGGTCAAGTCAATAGTTGACATGCCGTTTATTTACAGCTAACAATATATTAGTTGCCTATACATTTTAGCTAAGTGAAAGACATTTGTGAAAACGAAAGCGAAAGGTTAAATGAGGTAGGCTAACTTCAAGAATCAACTGTCCGTTGTTGTAGAAGATGCGTATTTTTTTCTCATATTTTGCTATTCTGTAACCAACCAATGACAATCCTTTAACCAGATACAAACCATCAGCTATTAGTTATGTTTATCATCTTCATGATAGGATGCTTGGTGTCATCAACATACGGTAAGCTAGCTCTTGTACATAGCCTATTAATATTGAATACATGCTCAGAAAAAAAATAAACAAACGTCTGAAGTTGGGGACTTGCCTACCTTTTGAATGAAATTAGCGTAGGCAACGTGTTTGTTTATCGCCTCTATGTGCAAAAGGTATATCATGTCAGCATATCTCGCTTTCACTTGACAGCTCTTGATGGCGCGGATGTGGTGTTGTCCTGTTCCTTCGTGGAGGAGGGAGGGGGGATGATGGGGGGAATGGGCGGAGGTGGGCTCTTCAGCCGCACTCCTGCAACGCTGGTCCTCAGGGACCTTCCGGTCGACCCTGACTCCGTCTCTGCTCTGGACTCCGTGACCCCATTTGACCCGCCGGAGAAGCCCAGCGCAGATGACCTCATCTTCGAAGTGAAAGGTTGAGTGAAACCATTTTATTGACTAACAGAGCCACTGTAATCTCAGCTACATCATCTAAACGGCCCTTAACTGATTGATCCACCTTAAGTGCTAGCTATACTGGTTGCAATAGGTTGCATATTTTACTCTCCAATAGAGGACAGAGGGTATCAGCTGTATGTGTGTTTGTGTGTGTGTGTCTGTCTGTCTGTCCAATCCCCTATATTAGAAAGTTCTGGCATTATTCATAGTTCTGGCATTATTCAAGTTTGGCATTATTCGCTTCAAGTTTTCATACAAGGTAGACTACAAAATCATCCAGGTCAGGCTATGCGTCCCCTCCCCTTCACTTTCCTGTAGACTAAATATAGGGGCAAGGCTGTCTGCAGCTGTCTGCTCTTGTTAAGAGTTGTTCATGTTCATCAGATATGTTGTTACACGCTGATATGATAATTTGTTAAATTTGTGTGAATAAATTGGATGTTGTTCTGGTTACAGATATGTCATTTACATTTATGTTTCTTCCCCTCTTGTTTCTCTTTCTACAAACACACACTGGTCTGTGGAGCAGGCTCTTCAGTGGAGATCCCAGATGCTGACACCCTTCTCCATGCTGATTGTAACGAGCAGGAGGTGAACTGTGAGATCAGTCGTTACATCCCCCGTGGCTCGGACCCTGACGCTCCACCCTCTCACTTCATTGGCTCCCTGCAGGTGGAGGGGGGCGGGATCAGCCTCACCATGGTCCTGCAGGTTTTTACCAATGAGGAGGCAGCATCAGAAACTCTGCCTCTGATACAGAGCAAGCTGGAACTCCCTCTTAGCCAATCAGGGACCCTGCTTACAGAGGGTGAGGGGTACCACTGTAAATGCTGAAATGATTGCAAACAGGCTATGTTCTGAGTTAAAAAAAAATCCATAACCTTTTTATGTTTCTCTCTGTTCTTCAGTTGTTTTTGTAGTGTTCTCTCGCTCGCCATCCCTTTCTACTCTACTTGGGGGCGATGCTCAGCTGGACTGTGGCTTTAGGCAGCAGGACTCTTCCCACGTAGGTGGGCTCGGGCTTGAGTGGCGGCTGCAGCACAGAGGAAGTGGTCGGAAAGTCCTGGAGATGACCAAAGTTGAGGAGGGGGAGGAGGCAGGGGCGGGGCCCACTGGTGAGTGACAGATAAATGAGCCAATTTAATTACGGTATTTGAAGTGAAAACTTCTGGCATCCAGCTGTTTGTTGTGATTTGCAGTGTCTGCTGGGCGGGACGGGGCTAGCGTGGACCCTGCCCTGGCGGTGGAAGAGGGTAACGTGTCTATGAGCCTCACAAAGCTCAAAGTGGTCGATGAAGGAACATACATTTGTACTGTCACTTCTGGAATGTTCCAAACCCAACAGATTGTCCAACTACACATTGCCCGTAAGTCTCCCCACAACCCCAACCACCCACACACACACATATATATCTATATATAAGCACACATACAAACTCATGCACTTAAACACAGCTGGAAGAGACAGAACATTCCATAGCTATCTAGCAACTATCTATATTACTTAGGTTATGGCCCATGCATGTTGAACATAGAAAGGTACACGCTCACACACACATTTACTGGACAGTACTAGACCTGGGGCAATTCAGCTGGGAACCTTTAAGAAAACAAGGCAAAGTGAACTCAAGTGAAAAACTTTTCTCTGCATTCTTCCATGTAGGGATGTGCATCTTCATCACTGAGGCGATACGATACATATCTCGACACACAACCAATGATACGTTACATTAAAGGATAATTCCGGTATTTATCACTTTGAGTCCCTTTTCTGGTTTGTCGGTGAGTTGCAGTTTTGAAAACGAACATTAAGGGTTGTTTTAAGGACATGTTTGTGCATGCCCATAGCCAGCCACTCTGAAACAGTCAAAGGCTAATCAAAACGAGCCAGAAAGTCGAGACAGGAGCCATCGTCAAAATATCAGTGTCCACCACTCTAGTTCATCCAAAACAAACCAGAAAAGGGACTCAAAGTGCTAAATATCAGAATAATCCTTTAAAGATTCATATGAAACAACCACTGACAATACAATTCTCCCACCTACTGCGATACAGTACAATTTGATTTATCACAGTGCGATATTATATTTTAATGTGTAAACTAGTGACGATTCATCTTTTTTTTACGATGCAGAGACTTTACACACGATACATCTCGAGTTAATCTGGATTTTTAACCGATGCACACTTTTGCCATCGATGCAACTGCATTGTAAATGTTCATACCGATACGAATCAGTGAATCTTACCATTCCTACTTCCATTACCTACAGTGCCTGGCGTTTTCCAGTGGTCTGTTCGTATCTGCATTAATTTGTGGTTCCATCCATTGTGTTTGTTGTATCTTCCAACCACGTCCCAGCCAGGCACATTTTAATCTGTGCAGATAGTTGGTATATCAGAAACTGATTCATGCGTTTGTGCAAACTGAAACGTGTGCCTGTTCAGTCCACCATGAGAGAGTTAAAAGTGTGTGCCGCCTACTTTGTCCTCTTTTGTCCAGAGCCTCCTATAGTGTCTCTCTCCGAGGAAATGGTGTTATTTCAAGATGAGCCAGCCCAGAAGCTCAGCTGCCACTGCAAGAGCTACTATCCTCTTGATGTGCAGGTTTGTAGTTCACAGCAGGTCTTTCAACTGTTGACAAAATCATTCATGTACCAGTTATTTTTATCCACAAACTTGACTTAACATAATACTGCACACAATGACTAACTTCTTTGGGGGACGCCGTGGCCTACTGGTTAGCACTTCTGACCTGTAACCGGAGGGTTGCCGGTTCGAACCCCGACCAGTAGGCACGGCTGAAGTGCCCTTGAGCAAGGTACCTAACCACTCACTGCTCCCCGAGCGCTGCTGTTGATGCAGGCAGCTCACTGCGCCGGGATTAGTGTGTGCTTCACCTCACTGTGTGCTGTGTGTGTTTCACTAATTCATGGATTGGGATAAAAGCAGAGACCAAATTTCCCTCACAGGATCAAAAGAGTATATATACTTATACTTATAACTTTTAACCATGGCAGTATCAGAGCAGATTAGTTATACACAGTAGTAGATAACTTACAGATGCAATCTTTTTACGAAGGCCATGTATACGAACACCAGAGTTTTTTTGAGCAAACATTACCAGACATCTGGAGGACTGTGATTAGTTTAAATTGAACAGGCTGGGATTAGAATGGCAGACTGGACCTTTACTGTAGCACAGATATTCGTTCTCTTCCATCAATAGGTGCACTCCCCTCCCCGTGTATTAAACTCTTGACATTGCTAGGTCCACCACTTGAGCTGCAGAATTAGAAAAGGCCGCAATCTCTACATGTCTGTAATTACATATCTTACTTTTTTGGCTTTTATAATTACCTTCTGTTATGGTCTCATTTAAAATCGACCTTATCTGGGTGTTAAGGTCGAGTGGCTGTCACTCAGCTCCTCGGAGGCAGAGCCCATCGAGATCTCGGACGGGGCATCCCTGTCCAGCCACAGGCAACACTCTGACGGAACTTACTCTGTCACCGCCCAATTGACGCTCCGCCTTTCGGCACACCCACCTGGGACCACCGTCACCTGCAGGGTTGCCCATCAGGCCCTGAGTGCGGAGGTCGATGTCAGCACCACTGTCCGTCTTGCCCCCGAGACAGGTGAGCAGTGCCATGACAGGGTGGCATGGAAGTGGGCAGCACAGTCCATCTCCCATGTCCCTTTTCTGAAGGTGGAGACTAGTTGAGTACATGCATGTTGAGAGGGTTTGAAAAGAACACGCCAACTTTTTGGGAAATTGCTTTATTTGCCGTTACACCATGACACTGTTAGCCTAGCTTAGCATAATTCACTGGAGTTAGCCAGTATATGACACCAGTTAGCCTAGCCAATAGCTAAAAGGGAGCTATCAGCTAACTGGAGTAACCCACTTCCAGTGAATTATGCTAAGCTAGGCTAACAGTGTCGGACTGGGGTATTGCACGCACAGAGAGAAGGGCATGTATCCTCTTAGCTCACTCCCAGCTTACACAATGGCTGCTGAGGTTTGTAGAGGCCCTTGCACAGAGGTAGCAGATACCTTTTGCTTCTGGGTAGGGTAAGGCATGCATTTTCTGAATATTGATTGTCTCCTAAGATCAATTAATAAATCCATATTGTGAGAGAAATTACTGGGGATGGCTTATACTTTCTTTACATAGTTTACATTTTACATTTACATTTATTCAAAGCAACTTACAAAATGAGGATTAACATTCATGCTACATTGCAAATGAGACCTTAGGGTAACAGTAATTACCACTATCTACAGACACTATGAGACTACCAGAGTTCATAGTTCCATAGTTCATAGTCAATATGCCATACTTTAAGTAAGGGATAATGTATAGAACGCCGGTCATTATTGGGAAAATAAGTCCCGACAGGGCGAACCGGACCCCGACGCGCAGGGGTCTTGTTCCGCCCTATAGGGGGTTATTTTCCCAATAATGACCGGCGTTCTATACATTATCCCGCTTATTACACGGCTACTTGCCAAAACGAAACAATAAACTCCACACGATGTGACTCTTTAGCCTACATAGCCTAGGCTATAGCCTATTTGTTACCGTTTTGTCGTGGCTCACAACAGCACACGCTGAACTTGAATCAAACATTCTTTAGAACACAGCTGATCAACTGTCTGATTTCACTTTTGAATAAAGTTCCAGTCCTTGCGCAGTAATATGAAAGACGTAAATTAGAAGCACAAAGCCCATTTCCTTGACAGCGGTCTGTTATACTTAGCAACGGTCTGTTATTGAGAATTAGCAGACCACCGAACGTTGGGAAGGCCCATTCAAGTGAATTGAGCATTCTGCAACACTCTGAAGACACATTGGCAAATACAGTACTATAAAGTTATGTTATACAATTACAGTATGTGTACTGTAGCTAATGCAGTTATCCATATGTTCACAGATGACAACCTCTACGCCATCATTGTATCATTACTGGTTGTGATTGTGGGAACAGTCTTTTTTTACCAAGTGATGGGAGGAACAAACTGAGTTTTGACTGAATACACTGAAGATAAAATGCATATACTGCAACAAAGCTCTGACAAAAATATTTTAATGTTTTAAGAAGTGCTGTAATGTTTCATGTCAATGTTTAGAATTAAGTTGGTACGTGTAGAAAGATTACTGTGACTGTCATATCTATGAGTAAAGGGTAAATGAAGTGAGGGGGAAATCCATCATGGCAGCTGTTACACATTGGGAAGGGTTTGACTGTACTGTTGCCATGGTGTTTATGATCAAGTTTCAGGTTGTACGAATATCATTGGCCCATTGAAGCCCTTAAGCCCATTTAAAGGTGCTCTAAGCGATGTTACGCGGTTTCTAAGCTAAAACATGTTTTGCCACATAAAGCAAACATCACCTCACCATCCGCTGGCTGTCTGTGCCCTGAATACACTGTAAAAAAAACACGGTGTCTGTGGACAGCCCAGGCTCCAAAAATGGCAACAAAAACACCCTGGTCCAGCCTGGACCATGAAACATAACAAACTGCTCAAGCCAATCACCGACGAGATGCGCATTCAGGAGAGTTTAAATTGCACGGGAGGGAGGGGGAGGGAGCGGCGAGCTAGCTCTCTGTTTTGAACGTCAACAGAAGTGACATTACCCAACATGGCTTAGAACACCTTTAATTGACATGGACATATCAATTCATCTTCAACTATGTTCCTCTTCATGCAGTGGAGAATGTTTAGAGTGTGATTGTATGTAACCTCTGTAATGCTCGAAAGAAGACCATACTTGAAGATGGCTTGACAATGTCCAGCAAGGGTCAAAGTCAAAGATACATTAGCCATAAAACCTACAACTTTAAAATAAATACTGTGGCAGCTGTGTTGTAACATTTGTCAGAAATAAAAACTACTTTCAGTTGATGGGTTGACCCAGAGTTTTTTGGTCTGATTGTCTTTTATTGCCCCGTTATGGTAGCCTGGCTAACGTCAGACCTCATCTCATTGAAATGGGGTCTGGGAACTAGACATTCATTTTCTCGTATTTGAAACGTGGTTTACGAATGCCCAGAGCCGCTAATTGGGCACTATGAATGTCTATCAAATGCGTCTGTACATAGCTCATAACGGCTTCGGTGGGTCGTCATCGTCTTGCTGCCCTCCCTCCGTTCTGTGATTGGTTCCTTCGTTGAGGTGAAAACGAAGCCATAGAATCCAGGCTGCCTAGCAGCGTGAATAAAATTGTGCGCGTAAGGCAGCATGGGAAAACCCAGGCTACCGTTATGGACTCTTTCCCAGAACGCACCTCAGTCTGTGGCATATTTGGATGTGTTGAAAAAGGAGTTTGCAACTGCTGTTTTTTTATACAAGACTTTTTATTATATCTTATGATGTGTATATTTTGAGTAATCAAATTTGTTTCTACCCCTGGATGCACAATGTGTACTAAGACCATGTATAATGTTTTAATGTCTGCATTGTTGCAACTTTGGTTTGTTGAAGTCAGTGCAATCATAACTGCAGTGTTGGTTATTTAAGACCTAAAAATAACTTACTGGGAACGTCAACTTTAATTTATGCCTTTCTCACCCTTTTCCCACAGCAATATGTGTAAATTCTGGTTGATTTGAATAAAACTATCTTCTCACATTTATGAGGGACTGTGCTTTTGTTGAAATGACAAATGGCCTTCTAATATGCCAAATGATAGCCTGCTACAGTATGTTACCATCAAAATGAAAACAAACAATTCAATTTCATGTTGATGATTTATTTATTGGCATTAGCAAAAGTGTTAAGCAAGTCAACATGCATTGGCACTTGTCCTGGGTAGGAAGGCCATTACCTAATGTGTTTATCAGTTCACTGTTTAAATCCTGGAGCCGCAATCTGAACTGAGTCAGTCATATACGAAATTCAAACACAGACTTCTATTAATGTTTACAAAGGAAACATTTCACACCAGAACCAAACCCCAAACAAAATACAAAAATAAAAATAAAAAACACATTTGTATCCTTAAAGTTAACATTTGTATCCCTAGTTCTGGCATCTGCCTAACACACAGTATAAATATGTTTTTTTCCCCTCACTCTTCTCAGTATCATTCTAGACATTCTGGTTTTAAATTAAGTTATGACAAAATTTGGCAGCTTGAATGGCTTCACAAGATTGTACAGAAAATACTTGTATGGCAGAGAACAGTTTTAAAATTATATAACAGGCAGTCAAGAGTTTGAAGACAGGCCACCGGATAGTGGAGAAATCGGTGCACACGGACTCGCACGCCGTTGGGGAAAACATGTAGCACACAGGTAAGCACGCAATCTGCTCTGTCTGCTGTGCAAACGTCACCTGCTGCACAGGTGTACTCCTAGAGCCTAGAGAAAGCTGTAAGTGTGACTGCGTGCGCATTCATTCCGGCGGTGTACGTGTGTAGAAGGAGCGTGTTCATCTTTGTGTCATCTCCATTAGAAAATGCAGCACATTTTTTTGCCCTGTGCTATTCATTATTTAACTAGTCTTTAACTGGCGTTGGCAGTTTGCTCGTAACTGGGAGAAACATCAGACTTCAGGAACATTTAAATTTGGTAGTGTAGGCAGTACCCTCCCTGGAGCAGTTAAGCTGGTAGGAATGTAGATCTGTACATTAGTACAGAATAGTGTGTAACTGTGTGTGCGTTTGTGTCAGTTTGGATGAAATTGTCAACCCTGTATCTGTGTGCCTTGATCTAAACACTTGCAAAGTAAAATTGTCAAAAGAAATGACAGTGACCTGGAACTCATCTCTTGTCATGTGCTATTGTAATTCTTGTATCTGTCTTTCTTCCATGCGGTTCTTTTCTGTCCTCTCACACCCCTTTTCTGTCTCCAACTCTCTACTGTCTTTCTCTCGGAAGAGAACGGAGTGTGAGGAAAAAGGAAGAAAGAGAGGAGAGTAGAGAAGAGGAGAGAAAAGAGCGGAAGCACTGAGCAGACAAACACTAAAAAGACGAATAATCAGGAGAAATCAGCTACTAGCTACAAAGGTTTGGATCACAGGTTACAGGACAGACACACACATGTACACTAAAGGGATTCTCATTCTCCTTGCGTATCAGGGTTAAGTAGAAGCAGAGTATTATTAGTAGTAGCAGTAGGGACAGAAGGCTGGAGAGAAGGGAAGGGTGTTGGCTTTGCTATTAGGATGTCAGGATCTGTTTACAAATGTAAATCTTGCTGTCCAGCAAAAGCAGACCGACAGTCTTTATCTGTAACCTGCTGGAGGAAGGACTAGAGTAGTCATTGCTTCTCCTCAAACAGATTCATTTTCACACTCTTTCACACTCACACACTCGCACTCACACTCTCGCACGCACACTCACACACACTCACACTCTTCCCCACCACCATTTTCCCCCCACACTGTTAAAAATATTTTTTCTCCTTTCTCCGTAAATCAGTCTCTCTCCAGTTCCCCTCTCCTTTTTAATGCCCACATGGTTCCCTCCTCCCTCTCTCTTCATCACCCTTCTTCTCACTTCATCTCTTACTTCCGCCCTTCCTCTTTCTCTCTCTCTATTTCTCTCTTTCTGTTAAGCTCCCTCCTGTGCAGAGTGTTTGAATAATGGATGAGCGTTAGAGAAGGGTCACAGAGAGAGAGAGAGAGAGAGATGGAGGGAGGGAGGGAGGGAGGAATAGAAGAGGAGGAGAGAAAAGGGGGAGGGAGGAAGGGAGTGGTGTTTTTGCTGTGGTGTTTGTTTTTCTTCACTCTCACAAGTCATCCTTTCATTCTGCACACCTCCACCACCGTAAGATTTGGCTCAAGAGAAGAAGTGCACTGTTAAAGAGAAAGAAAGAAAAGAAGAAAGAAGGGAAAGAGATAGACAGAGACAAACAGAGGGAGAATTAAGCATTAGAGAGATCCCATAAAACAAACAAGCAGACAGACGCCTGTTGTTCAGTTGTTCAGCATGCACTCTACAGCTCAACGCCCTCCTCTTGCGTTTGAGCAGCGTAAACCACAGAACTGTTTGTCTGACGTCTTCATCACCTATTGTATTTCAGCAGCGCAAACCACAGTGCTGTTTGTCTGTGGGGCTGCTGCGCTCACAGTGCTGTTTGTCTGTGGGGCTGCTGCGCTCAATGCTGCCCAGGGCAGATGAATAATTGACCGGGCCAGGGCAGTGCCTGCTGCATTATTGACATGGTGAGGGGTGAGACTGGCTGCTCACATGGGCCAGGCTGCACGTCACGGGCTGCTGCTGCCGCCCTCTCATACACACTCACAATTAAACACTTAGGGCTGTGGGTTTGGTACTGATAGGGACAGAACATTTGTGTGGATACTAACAGTATGGGGAAAAAGGCATGCCTTTTATCTATTAGTAAATACACTATATTTTAGTACATTATGTATATTAGTATACTTACTAGTATACTTATTGGTAGGTATACTAACATATGTCCGCCTATATCTGTCTATCTATATGTCTGTCTGTATGTATCTGTATGTGTATCTATCTATCATCTATCAGTTTTTAGTTCAGTGTAAAATGTATGTATGGAATGTTGGGTCCCACTCACTGCAAATGATTCCAACCAGGATGACTCCAATGACTCCCATGATTATCATCATCTGGAAGACAAAAAGCAATGTGTTAAGTGCAAGTCAGCTCTCTCTCCCTTGCACTCTCACTCACTCACACACACACAGGGAGAGAGAGAGAGAGAGGGAGAGAGACGGTGATGGACTGAGAGGAATGATGGAGTGAGTACTTGAGCTGCATTAAGAGTAGAAACTGCATAGTCAGCAAAAGGTAAGAGACGGAGCTGGACCATCAGAGGCTGATGGATTCTCTGCCTGTCAGCGCAGTTGGTGGATTTAATCCCGTTGGCGTCAAAGACGTGCCAGGTTTTACCCGTCCCTCTGTCTTTCTCCACTTCATTCAAAACGAGAGACCAAGAAGTGATCGGTCAGGCCAAACGTGTGAATCACTTCCTGCATGTCCAGGAGACCTGATACAGCACAATCTCAGGTGAAACAGCACAGACACAATGTGCAGGGTCTCAGGCGAAACAGCCGAGCCAGTTTAGTGAGAATAGCACAGAAATGACATGCCCAACACTGGCATTATGAATGAATAGCATAAAAAAAAACTGTTTCTTTTTCATTTGATTTTGTTAACCTGGCTGCACCAGAAATGTTCAGATGATTCAATACTGGTAATAATATGGCCTCAGACAAACATATTGTTAAAAAAAATCCTTTGCAGACCTGGCCTGGGACCAGTTCCATTGCTGTTAGAGCCATTTTTCTCCTGATAATCTGCATGTATGTGAAACGGAATGAGGATGTTGATAAGTAACCGATCCTCATAATGATCTAAAAAGCAGGGCATTTAATCTCTTTAAGGGGATACACAGCTTCCCTGTGGTGTTACACACTAATAACAGTCTTTGAAGCACCCATTTTAAACACGTGTCTACAGCTTTCCCCCTGAAGTGGCTTACGCTGCAAAACACTGCATAATAATTCGCTCCCATAGAGGACTCTTATCACATGTCCATTTGCTACGCTTCACTGCCATCGCGCTCGTCCCAAAGAACATCTGTATGGATAGGGCCTTTAACTGCTATCTATTGGACTGGAATTAGGGTCACACAACGCAGTGCTGCTGTTGTCTCCACCCTCTTCCATCTGCAGTAGAAGCCACACTGTTACAGAATGAATAAAGTCATTAACACTGCTCTGTGCTCCCTAACACAGAGTCATTAACACTGATCTGTGCTCCCTAACACATAGTCATTAACACTGCTCTGTGCTCCCTAACACAGTCATTAACACTGCTCTGTGCTCACTAACACATAGTCCTTAACACTGCTCTGTGCTCACTAACACATGGTCCTTAACACTGCTCTGTGCTCCCTAACACAGAGTCATTAACACTGCTCTGTGCTCCCTAACACAGAGTCATTAACACTGCTCTGTGCTCCCTAACACAGTCATTAACACTGCTCTGTGCTCCCTAACACAGAGTCATTAACACTGCTCTGTGCTTACATAGTCATTAACTGCTCTGTGCTCACATAGTCATTAACACTGCTCTGTGCACACATAGTCATTAACACTGCTCTGTGCACACATAGTCATTAAAACTTCTCTGTGCTCACTAACACATAGTCATTAACACTGCTCTGTGCTCACATAGTCATTAACACTGCTCTGTGCTCACATAGTCATTAACACTTCTCTGTGCTCACTAACACATAGTCATTAACACTGCTCTGTGCTCACATAGTCATTAACACTTCTCTGTGCTCACTAACACATAGTCATTAACACTGCTCTGTGCACACATAGTCATTAACACTGCTCTGTGCTCACATAGTCATTAACACTTCTCTGTGCTCACTAACACATAGTCATTAACACTGCTCTGTGCTCACATAGTCATTAACACTTCTCTGTGCTCACTAACACATAGTCATTAACACTGCTCTGTGCTCACATAGTCATTAACACTGCTCTGTGCTCACATAGTCATTAACACTTCTCTGTGCTCACTAACACATAGTCATTAACACTGCTCTGTGCTCACATAGTCATTAACACTTCTCTGTGCTCACTAACACATAGTCATTAACACTGCTCTGTGCACACATAGTCATTAACACTGCTCTGTGCTCACATAGTCATTAACACTGCTCTGTGCTCACTAACACATAGTTATTAACACTGCTCTGTGCTCACTAACACATAGTCATTAACACTGCTCTGTGCTCACTAACACATAGCCATTAACACTGCTCTGTGCTCACTAACACATAGTCATCAACACTGCTCTGTGCTCACTAACACATAGTTATTAACACTGCTCTGTGCTCACTAACACAGTCATTAACACTGCTCTGTGCTCACTAACACATAGTCATTAACACTGCTCTGTGCTCACTAACACAGTCATTAACACTGCTCTGTGCTCACATAGTCATTAACACTGCTCTGTGCACACATAGTCATTAACACTTCTCTGTGCTCACTAACACATAGTCATTAGCACTGCTCTGTGCTCACATAGTCATTAACACTGCTCTGTGCACACATAGTCATTAACACTGCTCTGTGCTCACATAGTCATTAACACTTCTCTGTGCTCACTAACACATAGTCATTAACACTGCTCTGTGCTCACATAGTCATTAACACTGCTCTGTGCTCACATAGTCATTAACACTGCTCTGTGCTCACTAACACACAGTCATTAGCACTGCTCTGTGCTCACATAGTCATTAACACTGCTCTGTGCTCACTAACACACAGTCATTAGCACTGCTCTGTGCTCACATAGTCATTAACACTGCTCTGTGCTCACTAACACATAGTTATTAACACTGCTCTGTGCTCACTAACACAGTCATTAACACTGCTCTGTGCTCACATAGTCATTAACACTGCTCTGTGCTCACTAAAACAGTCATTAACACTGCTCTGTGCTCACACAGTCATTAACACTGCTCTGTGCTCACTAACACAGTCATTAACACTGCTCTGTGCTCACACAGTCATTAACACTGCTCTGTGCTCACTAACACATAGTCATTAACACTGCTCTGTGCTCACTAACACATAGTCATTAACACTGCTCTGTGCTCACTAACACAGTCATTAACACTGCTCTGTGCTCCCTAACACATAGTCATTAACACTGCTCTGTGCTCACTAACACATAGTCATTAACACTTCTCTGTGCTCACTAACACATAGTCATTAACACTGCTCTGTGCTCACATAGTCATTAACACTGCTCTGTGCTCACATAGTCATTAACACTGCTCTGTGCTCACTAACACATAGTTATTAACACTGCTCTGTGCTCACTAACACAGTCATTAACACTGCTCTGTGCTCACATAGTCATTAACACTGCTCTGTGCTCACTAAAACAGTCATTAACACTGCTCTGTGCTCACACAGTCATTAACACTGCTCTGTGCTCACTAACACATAGTCATTAACACTGCTCTGTGCTCACTAACACATAGTCATTAACACTGCTCTGTGCTCACTAACACAGTCATTAACACTGCTCTGTGCTCCCTAACACATAGTCATTAACACTGCTCTGTGCTCACTAACACATAGTCATTAACACTGCTCTGTGCAAACTAACACAGTCATTAACACTGCTCTGTGCTCCCTAACACATAGTCATTAACACTGCTCTGTGCTCCCTAACACATACAGAGAGCTTTCCATCACATTAGTCTGTAGCGAGTGGCCTTATACATGCTATCTATACTGGAAACATACAGTATACTCTCTCTCTGTCTCTCTCACTCACTCACACACATACACACACACAGACATACGTTCTAACACACACACACACACACACACAGAGTGCACTGAATCACTGCCATATAAACCTTACATCTCGCATACAGACACACAGCATCACCTTCCTAGTGCCACACAAACCTTATGTGTGTACATGTACACACACAAACACACACACACTCACCTTGCTAGTCCCACACAAACCTTACACACACACACACACACTACTGTGCTCCAACTCTTTTTTTCCCCTGTGTGACTCGCTCGCGCCCATCTGTTCGCCTGTTCTGCTCACCTTGCAGTTCTTCCACCAGTACTTGTTCTTGAGCTTGGCAGCGCAGCTCTCGAACTGTGAGGCGCCGGCCTGGAGTGCGTCCGCCCGGTCGTCCAGCTCCGACAGCTTCTGGTCCCGCTCCAGCACCTTGTCCACATTCACACGCATGATGTCCACCACCTGAGGGGCACACAGAGGTGAGGCCGGGGCAGATAGAGCAGGAGAGAGGACCGAGAGGGACGCGTTTCAGAGAGGTAAGAGCAGAAAGGGTCGATTTTGGTGGGGTAAGGGGACACAGAGGAGTGAGAGTGGAGAGAGGGGACGTGTAAGAATACCTAGAGGTGGAAACCCTGGAGACTTTAAGTCCAGGGACATATGGAGACGTGTTTCTTGGTGTTTTATGCCCCCAATGTTGTCTTCAAGGCAGTGCTGCCTGGAAGGCACTAGGGTTAGGCATGGGTTAATGTTAGGGTTAGGGTTGGGGTTAGGTGCCTTTAAGTCAGCGGTGGCAGCGCTGCCTGGAAGACGACGTTCGGGGCATAAAACACCATCTCCTGCGTGGCGACTCATCCAGAGACAGAGACTCTGTATTGCATCCCTACCTTCTTGGGGTATATATAAGACTAGTACAACCACTGTTAGTCAGAATTTTTAGAGAACCTTGCTTGTTCACTTGTGACAGTTAACCTTTTCACTTGTAAAAACTGGACGATCGGCGATAGATTGGACAAAGAAAGCCCACTCTAGTTTGTTTTTGTCCTGTTCTTGGTTGGATTTTTTATCCTTTTCCTGTTCTTCTGACTCACTGCTTCACCGCTGCTGAAGTTTGCTCAGGAGTAACCTGCCCATTCCCAGAAGGTGAGTCCTATCCGTATCTGAGGCAAAACTAGAAACAACTATACTATGTGTTGACTATAAGGAGTGGATTGCTTGTGAATGTCTCCTCACACTATAAGGCGTTGTGGGGTACGGAAAATACCTTTCCTCTCTCTCTCTCTGCCCATCTATAAAGTGTTGACACCGAGTCACAAGCACAACCTGCACAACCTCAAAAGGCGAATAAAACAAAAAGTGAATACACCCAAATCATATACAAATGGGGTGGCAGATTTCACGTATAAACTGTGAAGAACCCAAAGCCTACACAAAGTCAACTCTAGAAAGAGGAGCGGCTGTGCAAGCCTCCTCCTGTGTGCAGTTGAGAACACCAATATGGCAATTGTCTATACATATCCCGCCCCTTCCGCAGCAAAAACGTCGACATGTGAATACATTGTGCCAATCGTGGTGTGTTGTGAATACATCATGCCAATCATGTGTTGTGATCTCGCCGCTGGAGCAAGGTTGGTGTCGTGAAGCCTTGAGCACGCGCATTTCTGCCGAAATAGGTGCCTGATAAAGGCCCAAAAAGCGTTACAATATGGCCGCCAAGTGGAGGGACTTGCCTAAAAGGACTTTGCAAATCGCAAAGTGAAGGCGGTCACAGCATATGACATGAGCAATCTCCACAATAAGCACTGCCTACGGGGATGCAGAGATCTGGACAGGACATAGTGAGGAGACGAGAGGGGAAAAGCAGATTCAGATTGGTTAGTGGAGATGGGTAGTTTTAAGAGTGGGGTACATCAGATTTTATAAGAGGAGCATATTTTGGAGAGGGTTGGGGTAAATTCAAGGGTGATTACAGGAGAGAAATGTAGAAGATTCAGGAGAAAGGAAGCGGGTGGGTTTAGGGGAAAGAGGCAGATTTGTGAGTTGACCGTAGGGATGATTCAGAGATGTGAGAGGTTTTTGAGATTAGAGAAATGTTTGTGTGTGCATCATGATTGAGTGAGAGGTGAGAGGGTGATGTTAAAGGGAAACTTGGCAGGATTTCCCCCTCTGCTGGAGAAATTGCGCATTATGCTATTTCAAACTGTGGGAAAAGGTAACGATAAAGCACATAGATTTGTTTACAAGCTAGCGAACGGTTAGCATAAGTTTGGCAGAACTATGTGGATGTTACAAGGTAAGAAACACCATTTAAAACGAGTTTCTTGTTTCTCACGTCTCTTTCCGGGACGGTAGTCTCAATGTTGCAAGGTTGGTTTTCCGCCTGGGGACGCTAGGCGCAGCGGGGAAAGTCACCATTTTCACCGGAACAGGTCATTTAACCATCCAAATGATTTCTAAACAGGTTTATTACGTTGAAATAGTTGCCAAGTCCCCCTTTAAGACTAGGAGAGCTGATGTACATGTGTCTTATCTGAGTGATATAGAACCAGTTATGCAAGAGGAATGGTGTGGGCGGAGACAGGGAGAAGAGGAGGGTGCAGGGTGAGAAGAACAGAGAAGGAGGGAGATGACAGCAGCAAAGAGTGTGGACATGAATATATCAAACCCCCCCCCCCCACACACACACACACATATACAGAACAAATCAGCCCAGAGACACTGAACGGGTTTCTACACTTGAGAGTCAGGAGGAGAGAGTCTTCGGCGAGTCTGTATGTTGTGAGCAATTGCTCTAGTAACACACTGCTCTGCTGTGATATCTCCTGTTCAAAGAGGACTCCAGGAGGGAGGTTTTCTCCACACACACAGCTCTTTCTAGCTGACCTCATTAGCGGTTCACTTGCAGACATGCTCAGCTCATACAGGCTTGGTGTGTGCTGGGATCACACACGCATTCTGCTCATACTTAAAAAAAATCTGAGCTCATTAAGAAGACTTAATGAAGAAGATTCTAATAAGTAGAATTATGTTCATTCATCCACACCGATATAACCCAACGCAACTCTCCCCCTTAGTCATGTATGTAGCCCAGATACACTTGCATTTACACACACACACACACACAGCTGCATGCTCCATCCATCTCACCTCGTCCACTTGTTTCTGTGTATGCATTAGTCTCCGGTTGCTGGTGGTGTTGGGGGGAGGTTCGGGAGCTCCATCGGCGCCAGGGGCAGCAGCAGCATCAGGGGCAGACCTGCACGAATGGTGGCGACCGGCGCGCACAATTAAGACATAGCACCATTTCACCTCGGAAGGCGCTGGGGATTTGAATGGTATTTTGCTTTGCAGTGGTCTCTGTCATTTTGAGGCACAGTGGCGCCATCTCAAAGCAATGCGTTCTTGTGCCATTGGCAATCCAAACAGAGTGTGGCTTTTTTTTTATTACACTCTCAAGCTGTACATAATCTGTACCCCAAAAGCATTCCTTCTAGACCAGCAGTCCGTTCTGATGTGGCTCTGGTACAGATCTCGGCAATTGTCAAATGTGAGTAGCTGACCATAACACAAGAAGGATATCAGCACAGAAGAATAAACTAATGACATAGACTGTGCGTTAATGCAAATCAACATTGTTATAGTAGGCCTGCGACTTTTCAGAGCCGGATTGACGATTGTCGAAGAGTAATCTATAATTAAATTTGCTTTAGGTTTCCTAATCCTTAATTCTAACACTATGTCATAAGGAACTGGGTATTTTAATTTGATTAATTTGGTATGAAGAAAGCAATCATTATATTGGGAGTGATATTTGTATTGAAAGAGACTTTCACAGAAAGAGATAATTTCTAATGCTGAGAATGCAGATGAAAAAGCTTCGCAACTCCCTGAGGGGTGTTCCGTGTATCAATAGGCTACTCCGTAAAGCTGTCACTAGGTGCCATTCAGCGAATGTGCTCTATCGCAATTCACATGGAAATATGGATCTGTCGTAGCCTACAATTAATGATATAACACCATGTTAATTTTCCCATCAAACTATAATAGATTAGTGAGAAAACCCTAACGTATAATGGCCATCACAACACGACTGTCAGTAGCCTAAATCGCCTTAACTTAAAGATAATACAAAAACCGTGAATAAAATAAAAAATAAAACGTAATGACAATAACATTGATTAACCAGTTGTGTTTGAATAATAAAAAGAAAGTCAAACTACTTACATTTTCAGCTGAGTTTAATGTGACCGCTTTAGTGATGGCGAGATCAACGCTGGAAGCAGGCGGAAGATACAGTAGATGGGGGAAGGGTCTGAGTAGGGTTGGCTACTATATAATATAATAATGATAGGGTAAAACAGGTTTCCCAAAGGACATGGACCGAACTAATGGGTCTATTGTCCGATGACAACAGAAATTCAAGAGATAAGAAAAAAAGTGTGTGGGTTCAGTTTAAATCTATTTATGCGTTGATTTGTCTCAACGCAGAGCTTTTGCCTGTCGAGTCTTCGGTGGAGTGCCGCATAACCAAAGCACGCGTATAGGGCAGTAATTCAACCACACTGGAAGAGCGTAAGGGGGTGTGCCTATAGCCTTGGCTACTGCATACTAACCTATATAGAGGGGGTAAGACTCCAGTTGTCTTCAGGTGTTAGGCCAGGCTAATCCCTGAAACTGGCAGTTTAAAATAAATCCAAAACGTGCAAGAGAATATCAATTAAGTCAATCAGTAGCCTATCGCAACAGCAGCAAAATGCTTTTTTCAGAAAGAACCGTTTTAATCTAAATATTCCGTCTGATAAAAACCTGCTAACAAGCCATTTTTACGATTTCCCCCGCAACTAGGCTACATTCGTCCATGGGCGTGTGTGCTACTGCCTGTAGTGTGGCCGTTTTCTTTAGCGCGTAGTGATGTGGTGCTTTTAGATTTCGCTCACAGCGAAAGCTTTCCACCCCCTCACCAGCTACACACAGCGACGATACTGCAGTATAGATTGAGTTGATAGTGCTGAGTCGGCCTTTTTGCTCCCGCGAATTTTAAAGGACACCAAGGACAACTGCTGATTTGGCATTCACTTTGGACAAGCCCGTGGTGGTTGCATCGTAACATAACACTAGAGTCGGTTGCTATGGTAACGTGTCTGGGTAACACAGTAACATTAAGAGCCCATTTCCCATTTTTTTGCAGTGGCGTTTATGCATATGCAGCTTTATGCATACCTGCAAACTCAGAAGGGCTGAGCAGGTCAAAATATATTGATAGATAGATACTTTATTAATCCCCATGGGGAAATTCAAATGCTAGGTCCACTTTCAGATTTGTTGCAAATAGCTACATGTGGCCTTGGAAAGGTCTGCGCTCCCATCATCATAGTGGGGTGCCTAGGCACTCTGTCATTTCAAATTGATGCAAATGTTTCTAAGTGGAAGATAGGGGTCTATAGAACAATTTTGGTTTGAGGGCCAAGGAAGCTGATCAAGAAATTACTCTCCAATTAGAGCTTGTATTTCCCATTTAAAATTAATGGATTTTTTAGGATTTATGCCAAAGTGTTTACAATCAGTTCATTTTTGTTTCTAAATAATGAAGGGCAAACTGATTCTACCACAGCAATCATATATTTCCTGAAATGACATGAGGCATGTCCTAACTTCTCATTATTATGCAGCCTATAGTAATAAATTGACTGTTGGCAAATTATGGCTGACAACAATACCATATATTTTCTAAAAGCTTATACAATCAACATTCAAAGTAAAAACATTTTAACATGTCCCATCCACTATTATTTTTTAAAGCCCATGAACATGCTAAGGGGGAAAAAAAATACATAAAAAAACATAAGTTGAGACAGGTCCCACTCACAGGCCCAAAGGTATTGGCTGTGTACACCCTTATTGATAATGGACAATGCAATATGCAGTACATTGGTAGCAAAGTGATGGGGAGGGTGGGACATGTTTAAACTTATTTCATGATATGCTGAGGGAATATGCTTTCAGAAAAGGTATGGTTTAGGGGACCTGTCATTCCCCCTCTCTATCAATCTCGCATAAAATCGACGATAGTCTCACTCCAGACTAAGGGTGTTTCATCATATCAGGACAGCTACAAAATATTGAACAAGCCCATGGAAGAAAGACAAACCAATGATGTTTTTTCCATTTACCCCCAAAACTTTATTGGGATATGAGAACAAACACAAAAAAGATTGTTTTAGTTCTTGTAGCCACATCTGGGTCTGCGACCACGAGCACGCTCGAATTTCCTGCCTTTGGAGAGGATGTAGGGCCTGTGGGGAAAAGGAGGGGGGGGGGGGGGAAGAGCGGTTATGTTAGGACGCATACACTTCCATACTGATTACATAACAAGGTGGAATACATTTGATCTGTACTAGAGCTTGTATAAACAACTGTGTAAACTTGTAAAAACGTTTAAGAAAACATAAGCATTTGTGTGGAGGCCAAACTCACTTGGTGTGGCTGTGAGGAGTTCCAGGGGCTCTTCCGAAGTGCCTGTACACCTCTCTTCCCTTACGGGGACCTGGGAGGACGGAACAATTGCATTTGTTAAAACACTGGACCCTGACTGCCAAAAGAGTTGATGACCACATAGATAAATAAAAACATTTTTTGGTCATATGAAAAAAGACAAGGATACCCTGGATTGTGACATCTGGTTTTATTTTACAAGTATCCAATTCCAAATCTTTAATGGCCTGGCTAACTCCTGAATTCAGGAACAGTGCCAAAAACCTTAAGTTCTGAATATAGCACACCAATACGCACGCCTTACCAATTACACCAATTAGTATGGACAGTCAAGAAAAGCCTTTAAATGAGTGCAGAGCATTTTGCTTTAAATCTGAGTTGCTAAAAAGAAACCAGACACAGAAGCTCCAACCATTAAACTGAACCATCTACAGCCTCCAACATAACCTCAGCTACTCATTTATAAATGGTAAACAATTTCAGCAGAAGTTGTGATTAACTTTGTGATGCAATTTCAACACTAAGTTGTGATGAAATGGATAGCTAGAAAGCATCATCTATATCTCAGATTGACTGTGGACTGCACCATTTCAGCAAACCACTGACCAGTCAACGCCTTAATAGCATCTAAAGTTGATTTAAAGAATCAGTGCAGTTATTCAACCACAGTTAAACAACAAAGAGGCATACAACTGGTGACTTGCATTCAATTTTTTAAATCCCTCAATCTTCTACTGTCCTTATTGCTTAGTTGTGTATTTTATATTATATACTTTTCATTACTTTTTCCTGCCCTTAGTGAATGTGTGTGTGATGTCTGTATGCTACTGAGACCTTGAATTTCCCCTGGGTATCTATCTATCTATCTATATGATTGTTTTATAGTTCACTGTTTACTATAGAAAAATTGATTTGCCCAAGATCAGGCCGTGTACGTCACACTGTGACCATCAAGCCAGGTACATAGAAACGCCATAGGTGTTTGTTGGTGGTGGTGGTGTCTGATGCCATGGCAACCATATTTCATTGTTTCTCAAACTCTCCAATTCCCCTGTACACACTACAACCCCAACGTTTTCAAATGTACGACACCGGCAAATCCTATGCATCTAGCTTAACGTGGACAGGACCTAAGAGGCAACTGCGTCCTTTCCACAGGTACTCACCTGAGAGCAGCACGGTGCCCTGGCCCTTGGGGGCGGCCAGAGCCAGCTGGTCAAAGGTCATGATCTTGCCACCAGCCTTCAGGATCCTGCGGCGAGCGCCATCGGTCACCCTCAGAGCACAGACCTGCGAGGAAAGAGGGCGTTAGGTCAGACTCAACACTGCATTAGGCATATCTAAAAACAAAAAACACAGTGGACCTCAACCGGCACTGTGCTTAAGTCTTCAAAATTAAATAATTCCTCACATTCAAACCTATACACTAATGACCTAACAAACCTGCAAGACAAATTATACTTCTGCTACAGGATTTCACTGCATCCTCCAAAAATTACAGGACAAAAAGGGGATACACTTCTGGGGGCAGCTGCACAAAACAAGTTTTTCCCCTTAAGTATGATCCTTAAGGCTCAACTACTCCTTGGGCAAAGGATTTATTTGAGCAGGTTGCACAGAATACCTTAAATGGTTTCTTTAGTTAAGGAACTTGTCCAAAATAATACCAAGCTGTGTGCACATATTGTCTAAAACCGGATAGCGATTAACACGTTACCAATCTGAGTATAACTTTGACAAGATCGACAGGCAAACATGGCGCACCTTTGAGCAGTGACATTAATTTCATGATGTTACCATAGTTATTAATGCGCCTATCAATAGCTAATGTTAACAATAAGTAAATCAACTGGTACGTTCAACATGCATAGTTGTACCTAGCTTGCTAGTAACTTATGCAGTTAGTCAGCAACCCACCAAACACAGTAGCCTAAAGGTTAATGATCTCAATCTTACCTTAATAATTTACGGTATCAAGTAAATCCTGATAGACTGAACAGAATACTAGCTAGCTAGATATTATCCTGAGTGTCATCAGTGCACCAAAACAAACTTTTTGTTAACGTTTTGCCTGGCGAACTGAACGGAAGCTCATTGTAGGCTAACAATTAGTACATCCGACTTATTTATGTTACCACTATGTAAACCACATAACAATATAAGGCATGTTTCTGATAGGCCTATTTAATAGAGGAGTAAGGATATTAGCAGAAAAGTTTTATTTTCAATTGTCAAAAGGTCAAAAAATTGTCACAGGTCCCAGAGGTTTTTCCCCTTATTTAGGCAGGTCATTTGTGCAACGGTTTAAGGGATTTCTTACAAGACAAGGAGAAAACCTTAAATACTTAAGGGAAAATTTTAAGGAAACCTTACAGAGAATACTTAAGGGTGTTTGTGCAACTGATTTTATTTTAAGGGGGTCTTAAGTCAAGATTAAGGGGAAACCTTAACTCAAGGTGTTTTGCGCAACCCGTTGCTTGTGAGCAAAACCCCAGGCCTGGACCTGCATCAGCATGACTGCCCTGTCAATACAACGGATTCTGAGCAACAAGACCTTGCTAAAGTAAGACCTCTGAGAAAACGGTCATTACAAGTGCCAACACATGCAAGATCTGTGTGTGCTGCCAATTACATTTAACGCTAGCAAGATCAACCCAGCACCATCATATGCACACTTTAATGTTGGTCAAATGGCCCCTCCAGCAAATACATGACCTGAGCAATAATCTAATAACCCTTTACACAAACTACCATTTTCTCAACTCTAATCCAGTAAGGGTAAAAACAAGTCCTCAATCATAGGCACTCAATTGACAGACAAGATCTCTTAGCAATTTCAGATGCTTCTACACAACACCAGTCTCCAGTTCCACTCCCACCTCCATACCTTCAGTTTGGGGATATCATGGATCCTGATGTCATCAGTGATCGTTCCCACACAAACGGCGGTCAGGTTCTCACGGCCTGGCAGCTTCATCTGACGGATCTGAAGAAACAAACAACCCACCCTTGTCACCACACTAAAAACTACCAGTATCTGAGCAAATTCAACTCACAATCTTAAAATAGGAGCAATCAAAACAAAAGGGCTTTTAAATAATGAGCCAGACACATTTTCATAAGTAAAAGGAAGCGGCAGTAAACTGTGGGGCTAGGCTGAAGCAGTGATTGGTCAGACAACAGACTACACTCACCAGACGGGCCAGGGAGAGGGGAGGCCTGTTGGTCTTACTCATGAAGAGTCTCCTCAGGATGACCTTGTTGAAGGGAGCATCAGTACGGCGAGCCAAGAATCTGTACAGCTACATTACATACACAGTTAGGACTACAACACAGTCGTATTGAGAGTTCAGGCAAGAGTGTTGCTTGCCTCATACACGCACTTACAACCACAGTCACACAACAACTTACTCACACACTCGTGCAGTCATGGCAAAGACAAAAGTGTGCGCACATAATTTACAACATGTTTCAGCCCAGTAGACACACAGTAGAACAAACTATATGAACAATAGCTCCTTCAATACCACAGAATACATGGTCCCATACATGACAACGAGTGACTTTTCAAAACCATTCATGCCAACATCAAAAATGAACATGCATAGATCCAACACAATTCACCCACCTTGACCAGGAGCCTCAGGTAGATATCCTGGCTTCTAGGCTCCTTCCTGTGAACCTTGCGGTCCTTGTTGTGCCTGATGTCAACTCCCTGCGTAGGAAAAGCAGTTCAGAATTTAATAAATAAAATTAGATTTTACATGTCACAGAAATAAACATTGTATATCCGCTGAAACCACTTATTACACCGACCAACGTAAAACGTTAAGCACTCGAACATAGGCCGTGGGCTAACATAACGTTAACCAAAAGTGATGGCTAGTAAGCCAAGTAGTTCAGACCCACGTTAGCTAACGCTAGGCAAGCAAGACTCCATTAAACACACTCTTTCGTAACGGCAACGCTATACGCTTATAAACTGGCCACTCAAACTAAGTTTTATACGCTGTTCAGATCTACACGGATATCCCACTACCCATTCTAATACAGCTCCACCACATACTATGCTGCCAGCACACAACACGAGTTTACTTTAGCCTAGCGTTAGGTAGCATATTTAGCATGCAATTTGCAATGTAGCCGATTTATTTACGTGGGACAACAATGAGTGCCCTATCAATTTAATGTCACCGACACGGCAAAACCCTCGCCATTCCAAATGTGGAGGAAAGGCAGAACGTTTAAGCTTTTTGTCTGAATCTTTAACTTGGTAAGCCGGTGAACGCGATGGATGGAGTAGCCTAGACTGCCGCGTAATATTCTGTCAAAATGCAGTTTCACCATAATACGTCCTTAAATTAAACCCAAAGACACCAAAACGTTCCCAACATCTTTGTTAAGCAGCAAAAATGCGTAAAATACATCAGATGGCAATGGATTTTACAATCATATAATGACGAATAGATGTACTGCAATGCCTACCATCTTGGACTCGAAGTGAAAAGGGAAAAGGAAGGGCTTCGGTCTCGCGATAAAGAATACAGCGAGAACACAGAGGCCACTTGTATCACGTGTTGTTCTAACGCTTCTGCGATTGGCCAAAGGTTTATATGCTTCCGGTGTGCTTCTAGAGATGCTAAAAGCCAGCTGGGGTTTGGAATAAGTACGTGTCACTTCACAGCTGTACAGCAAAACTAATCGAAAATGGGAAGAGGTTATGTTGTTGAGGCTGTAGTGGAGAAATATTTCTCCAGTTTAGAGGCTGGCAGTGCAGCCTTTACTACTGGCTTATTAATTGGTCAGTCCTCACCCCAAAGAGACTATGTGGTACTGCCTACTAAGACGCCGCAGAGAGGGACTGAAAGCAGTAGCGGCACACTGGACGATGTTGATATCGAGTGGGTGACTGAGCATGCAAAACAGGTATCAAGAATGCTACCTGGTGGTCTGTCTGTGCTTGGTGTGTTCATGATCGTTCTTCCAGAGCTGTCTAAAGAAGCCATGAATACCCTGCGAAAGTTAGTTTTCGCAGTTGATAAGTACTTAACTAAAGGAACGCTTTGGGATGGCACAGATGAAGATGTCACGGAGAGGGTCGCCCTTCAGATCTGCTCCAAAACCCGTAAAGTCGTTTGCAAAACGTTCGATGTGAAAGATCCAAAGAGCTCAGCTAAACCAGCAGATTGGAAGTACCAGAGTGGCGTGTCTTCCAGCTGGCCAGTAGTGACATGCTCCGTTAGACTGGACCTTCGTCTCCCAGTGTTGGACAGGTCTTCAGAGGACAAGCACAAGAGTATTAAGGAAGGACTCCAGCGGTGGGCCAAGCGAATCATAGCCAGCACCTGTCTCATCAATGGCAAAGTCATGGCCCCGGAGGCAGAGCTGGTGGCTGGACAGAAGAGAAACCCTAAACTCGGCCAGCAGAAATTCCAGGCGCAAGTCCTCCTCCCTCCTATGGAGACCCAGTTGGAGTCGAGCGTGTGTGTGGCAGCCCAGCCCAGTCCCTCTGTGGTGATCAGAGGCCAGGTGTCCTGCAGGGCCTACGTCCACTCCAATAAGCCCAAAGCCGGCCAGGCCATGGAGGCCATTAAGAGGGACATCGTGAACACTGTGTCCTGTAGGGTGGACATGCTCTTCGACGACCTCTACATGGATCAGGCCGAAGACCGAGGGGCCGCAGAGGGGCAGCAGTGTTTGCCCCTCAGAGTGTTTGCCCCTGTGCCCGAGGCAGGTTTCTGTGTGTGCGACTACATGTTTCCCGACGAGAGCGTGGCTGAGGTGGCCGAGCACCTCCAGGAGATGCTGAACTGCAGCATCACGGAGGAGAGCATCTGCTCTGGCTTGGAGGTCAGTCACGTGGAGCCCTCCACACCAACACCCGCACCCACACACTGCACAGGCATCCACCAGGAGGATACGCCTCCACACCTACAGACGGAGGCCCCTAAAGACGTCCCCAAAAAACAGAGGAACTTTGGCTACTTTGTCGGGGTGGTAGTGGCTGGCGGAGTAGCAGTCTTGGCAGCTGTGACCTCCCTGCTTTATCTTGGAGAATAACCATGTGATGGGACCCATAGACATGCGCTTCGAGGACACATGGCCAATGCAATGACACAGAATCATTAAAATCAATTTGGATTTAGTTAATTCAAGATTCAAAGTTGGTTACACTTTCAGTTCTGTTTATGTCATGCCTACTCTGTTGAGGTCTAATATGAACTGTGCTCGTTTTGTGTTGCTGCTGTGGGACTTAGTAATGTAGGGTAAGAAATTAAATAAATGAATTTATATTTCTGTGTGCCTCCCACTTACCCACTTGTTTTTAAAATCTCTGGGCAGTCTCTCTTGAGCTTATACTTATGATATAAAACTGTACGTGACTGATGAAAGAACAGAGCAGAGGTGAAGTGTCTATGGATGGGGTTAATCAAAGTCCAAGTTCAACTGATAATGGGGTTAATACAAAGTCATACAGGTAACAAATCTATGACTTGTGAGTTTATTGACCTTTATTACATTTAACAAAGCACTCTGACATCTCAATACACTAGCACACAAACAGCAAACATGGTCACTTATACAGTAAATATATTATCTGGGATTTGTAAAGTACAATTCAACTTTGATTGTGGGCATCTTTATGAAGTCTTTGTACAGAGGGCTTAGGCTGTTTTATAGATCCAGTTAGTAAAGACAATTACGCATTTTTATTTGCAGTTTAAAAATATTTGAATGATAAACAGATTTAACATCAATTTCATTGAAAATACCTCTTTAATGCATGAACATCATCCTGTATGTTTATTTATGGTCTAGTGGTCTTTCAGGAGATACGTTTGGTCCCTCTGTCTTGTGTTATTTTTCAAAAGCTCTATGAGGAGGAACTAGGCTCAGAGTCACTTTTACGCTGGCGAAAATGGCAAAGAAAAACTGTCCATGTAAGAGCAACGCCTCCCACAAACACTGTGCGTGCCACGGGCGGGACCAGAGAGAAATTCACAGCCTGAGAAAGAAGGAAACAAGCATAAAAGATGAAATGTATAATAATATGATGTGGCTAATTAGAAAAATACTCATTTGTTATTGGGTGATTGTGATTATAAGGCTACCTGCATCGTAGACCAGTAGACCACTCCAGTCTGGAAGAGAAGGGAAGATTTGGCTCACATTCACACGGATGCATTATGGACACCTCAGCCTTACATATTAACATTCAATGTTTCGATTTCGATACATGACAAGTAGCCTACTGCCTGTGTTCTAGTCAGTGCTCTTAACTCCAACCTGTAGCTTTAGCTTCGTTTTGTAGCTGGGTGGTGTGTACACTGTGCATATGGCCGTCTGATTGTGTTTTGTCAGTTCACAGAGCTTACCTTATAGGAGGTCCAGAATTTATTTCTCCAGTCTTCAAAAGGATCCTCTTTCCCTTCAAGTGCACTGAGGCCTGTGGTGAGCAAGCGCATTAATTATGTTCCGAAATGTCTCAGACTCATAGCTTTATCAGTGTTGCATATATTGTTGAATATAGGGGATACATATATTAACAAATGATTAAGGTTTGTGAGATGTTTTGCTCATGTGTTATATTGGGGATTGTTGTGTAAAAACCTGGCTGATGAGGAAATATGAAGAATGCGCTGATGGTGGTGTATTGGGGATTGTTGTGTAGGACATATAGCAGCTGGTTGATGAGGACATACCTATGAAGAATGCGCTGATGGTGGCAGGGGCTGCGACTAGTTGATCCACCACCACTTTAAGGGTCACTCGCTTGACTCCGCCCCCTGGCCACATCCTCTCCAATGCCCTCAGCCAGTGGTAATTGAAGTTGGCATGGAAACAGAACCCAACCAGTGCCACTCGAGCAGTCTGACTCCAGTTGATACCAGACACAGGGACATCGCGAGACGCGGTTCCTGTCTCACGGTCCCCTGCTACAGCGCGCTGTCCCTGCGGGCTGCTGGCGGGCACCTGCTGTCCTCCCAGCATGCTTTGCTGAATGAGGTCGGCGGAGGCAAACAGAGCCGTGTAGCCCGTGATGTTACTGAGGTACGGGTGGGATCTGAACAAAGCCCAGGCTCTGCTCATGATGTCTGCTTACAGAAAGAGTCAAAAGAAATTATTCAGTAGCCTTTTTTGATGAATTCTAAGATGGTCAATTCTAGCATTTGGTAAATGGACAGAAAAAAATGAGACAAAACAAATTACCCTTACCGACTGTGTTCAGACAAGGCAACACGTGTAGAAAATCAGATTTTTCTCCTATTGGGCCTGAGGAACAGTCAGGGGTGGGCCTTCACAGTTTTCAGCCAATGAGTGTGGAGACCTTACCAGCTGAGTGATATGTTGATCAAAGTTCTAAGGGGCCAAGGCAGGCCAAAGCATGTCAGATAAGGTATAAGCCGTTAATGTAGGAAGCTGAGAAATATACAGCTGGTCAGCTGCCCATGAACAAGCTGTTCAAATGGGTCCCACTCAGGGACACAGTAACTGCTTTTAGGTCAAATAATCTAACAGTGGCATTCTGCAACAAACTGTCACTCAAGTAAAAATATGAATACATTTTATGTCAACAGACATAATCTAGGCTACACTACGACTGTGTTAACTGCTGTGATATTAAAGCAGTATTGAGTGATTGATTATTAGATTATTAAGAGTATTACATAGAAGGATACACGATTCATGATACAAGGCATCAGCATACTCTTAATAAACACATTACACTGATAAAACACCTGTGCAACTCACCGATAAAACACCTGCGTGACACCATGTGTGACAGTGTGCCAACAGTCATTCACACAAGCTCACACACACTTGTGTACACGCTCACAGTCACACACACATCCAGAGTGTCTCATAGAGGAAGATGTTATGTGTTTAGTGGTGGCTGCTCCTTCAGGCCAAGGCAGCTGTGTGAGCACATGTGTGTTCTGGGTAAATATAGTGCACCAGAGGCCACTCCTCGCTCCTTGGGTTACCGACTGCCCTCTGTCATACACTCCATGGCCACATGAGGGCGCACCATGGGGGATTGGAGGCAAGCAAAAACAATGCCTCAATGGGTTTATCCAGAGACTTTCTAATGTGGAGACACAGCACTCAAAAAATACTCCATAGAAATGAATGGGGCTAGTTTGTCACGCCAATATGGCCGTTGTCTACACATTTCCCACATATCCCACATGTGAATACATTGAGCAAATCATGTGGTGCCGAAATGGATGCCCTACGAGTGCCCAAAAAGCGTTGTCAAATGGCCGCCGAGTGGAGGGACTTGCCTAAAAGGACTTTGGTTTATCTTAGGGTTTTCAACCAGAGGCCCACTGGTGGTCTGTGAAGGCATTGCATGTGGCCTCTGCCATTGTGCATTATATGATTAAATGATGCGGTTTCTGTGGAAATCATTTTCTATTCAGCAGTGGTTCTCAGGTTGCTTCCTCAGTCAGAAGGTGGTTCGGTCACAACCAACCCTGTTCTATAACACATTTACAAGACACTGGTGTGTCTAGCCTTTTGTGTTGAAATATCTCTTTGAATATCTCTAGAACAATATTAGTCTGAACAAGTGTGCACACACTGCTGTAAATGTTTTTTCCCCCTCATAAATATGAATCATTTGGTCCCAGAGCAAATGATTGTAGCTGATGGTGACATTTGGTCTGAGTCTTACCAGCTGCTTCTGAAGGGATGTGGCATCAAATGACATATATCTTTTTTAACTGGAATGAGCTATATATACATGATACATATGAATAGTCTTTAATTAAACTTCTTACAGTTGATTTGAGAAGGTGAAGAACAGATGTCTTCATTGCATGAAGAAATAATAATCCCAGGTTGGAGGTAAATCTGAGGTCTGGCGACCTTTCTGCCTGTGACAGGTCTGCTTTGTGACGTTGATGAGACTTTCATCTCAACAGCTCCTCTGAGGCGATACAAAGCTAATTCTCCACCACATCCTTGCACAGATGGGACTTGTGGCGTGACACCGGGGCAATTTGTGTGTAGCAACTGGGTGAGCTCTCCGGTGGGAGAATGCGCTAATTAGGGCCAGAGTTTAAGTTGATCAATTAAGGACTCGTTAATGCCGTTAACGTCTCGACTGGTGCGCTTCAGAGCACCTCTGTTTAACAAGCGGTCTTTAGAACTCTGACAATGCAGTGGCTGCCCACTCGTGTATGGCCAGTTGACTTCCCTTTAATTGCCACCTTTTCTGCCTTAACCTCCTCTCCCACTTCCCCTGCCACCCGCCACCATTGTGAGCTCCATTCTTTATTGAAGCACAGTCCACAGAGAGGTCCTTCTATTAACCATCAATAACACCCCCCACTCCCAACCAAGACCACCCCTACCTCTCATTCTCCCTCTCTCTCCTCTCATATTCACCATTCTGTTTCTCCTCTCTCTCTCTCTCTCTCTCTCTCTTTCTCTCCTGTCATTCTCTCTCTGTCACTTGCGTTCATTGACATTGCTTGATGCCTCCATCCAGCCATGCATGCATCCATACACACAGATAGGAAAGGTGGATGAGCATTTTCTCTTTTTTACATGAGAATAAAGTTTTTTTTATCTTGAGCTGAACTGGAACAAGTTCTTGTAGACTGAATGATTTGGGTATTTTAACAGGACAGCATCCCTCTGGGCAAGAACCACAGGATACAGTCAACACGGGTAAGTTATTTTGAGAAATATGTGTGCATGTGCAATGTAAATATAAAATACATTATATTGTATTGTGTTGGCAACAGGCATTTTGCTTGACTGGGATTGGATTGGCTTCAGCATTTCCCTTAGAGACCCTTGCCTACAAATGTACCTGCCTAGTATTGTGTTGCTGCATGCTGAATCATAATGCAGAATATGTCCACATCTGTATGTTTACATATAGGAAACAAGAACTTAACTAACTTTGCATATTTTAAAGTGGGATGCATGCATCAGAATAGATCTAATAAGCATATTGCTAGCATCATTTTGTGCCAATTCTTAGATGAACTAAGAATTATCATTATTTTTATCCGGTGTAAATCCATATTTAATGATACATAATGCTGGAAACACACACACATACACACACACTCACACATAAGCTGGGCATTTTAATAGAGCTTATCATAATGTAATGATTAAAAAAACACTTTAATCAAGCACCCTTCAGTGAAAACATATGCTTATGCTGCTATCAAGTCATGCTATCCGACTAGCTTGTGTAGGTGTTGGCTGACAACTATTATGCAGCTGTCACTCCAAACTTCCAACTTTGGAAATGGCATTTGAAAAATTTCAATTGAAATATATTTCATTATAAACATATTTGCCACACTTGAATTCTTGATCATCTTACACACGTGCACATACCCACTGCATAAGGTCACAGGCACATCTTTTCTTCCTGTCTTTTCTAACAGACCTCTTTTTTGACCCCTTGATAGCCATGCGTTCATACCGCAGTATGAACTTTGATCCTGCCATTGAGCATGGGGGGCCCTGGGGCCGTGACCTTTTCACCTTTGTGACCTCGGCAGCATGTCACATGATGCGGACTCTGCAGAAGCCTCGGAAGAACCGACCTTCCAAAAGACAGGTCAACCACCGCAGGTTCCTCCACAACATGATCCAAAGGTAAAGATATATAGGACAGGAAGAGAGAAGGGGAGAGGTACATGGGAGACATCTCACCTTAAGTCCAACTTGCCTCTTTGATGTAGAATGTTAGTTTAGATGAAACGTTCATGAACAAATTACTTAAAGGAATTATCCGGAGTAAAATGCACTTTAGATCGATTTACGAATGATTGGGGGTACATACGTTGAGTTGACATCAAAATCATGTCATTCGGATGTGTTTTGAGAAAGTTCGATTGTACCGTTTTCAGTCACAACTCGTAGCCTGGAAGTGAGCAGGGCATTTCAATTTCGCCGCTACAAAACGCTATTTTTATACCTCTTCTACAGTTCCAAACAACATAACACTTATGTGGTAGTGAGTAGAGGGTCCCTAAAGCCAAACCGAAGTATCCCGAGGTCTTTATGTGGTCGAATAGAGAGTCCAGAATGAATTTCATCAAGCCAGTACCTTTCCGGAAATGTTGCCATCTTTGCTGTAGGAGTCTTATTGCTGAGTGTGTTGTAACACGCTTTGGAAATTCACAATTTCGTCGCGTTTAAAAAATAAAAAAAAAACATAGTCCAGTCCATACAACTTCATTTCAATTTCGAAAGAAATACTGGACTATGTTTTTTTTTTTTTTTAAACGGCGACGCAATTGTGAATTTCCAGAGCGTGTTACAACACACTTTGGGATACTTCGGTTTGGCTTTAGGGACCCTCTACTCACTACCACGTAAGTGTTATGTTGTTTGGAACTGTAGAAGAGGTATAAAAATAGCATTTTGTAGCGGCGAAATTGAAATGCCCTGCTCACTTCCAGGCTACGAGTTGTGACTGAAAACGGTACAATCGAACTTTCTCAAAACACATCCGAATGACATGATTTTGATGTCAACTCAACGTATGTACCCCCAATCATCCGTAAATCGATCTAAAGTGCATTTTACTCCGGATAATTCCTTTAAGGCCTATACGACATTAGTGCTGTGGAATGCGCTCACTTCACAGGAAGTTACAAGATGTGCACTCTTCACAGGAAGTTTGCTGACATTGAAGCAGCCAATCACCAGCTGTCCTCTGCCCTGTTTTCTTCATCAAACAACCAGTCAGATTCCCTTTCTCCTTCCCAGCCAACCAATAACCACTCACCTGAAGCATCCAAAGCAGGTACTGTCCACCCCATTTCTCAAAATAATTTCTCAAAATAATTTCATAAAACTAATTTCAGGGACTGAGCTTTTTATGTGTTCTTTATCTCCACCAGACATCTCAGTTTCCTCACCACAGAGAGGAGATGGTGTCAGTCACCCCAAGACAGCTGCTGACCTGTGGGTCCTGGATACTCGCACTGACACTACAGAAGAGGAGACAGTCCTTCCAGACCATCCCCCTGGCATTCACTATAGCAGTCAAAGTCTGACAGCCCCTCATTGTACTACAACTGTAGGTGGAACTATGTCACATGACCAAACACTCACAGACTGCCAGCCATCAGATCACACCTTAGCACATCCGTCCGACACATCCTGTGAAGATACCCACTGTGATTCTGCTTTGACTGGTCTAGGTAGTTCGCCCCACTTGACAAACATGCTAGAGGTGGATGACCTCTCCCAGTGGCTGGACAGCACAAGTAACTTTCAGAGTACAAGTTCACGTCCACTCACCCCCAAATCTCCAGACGTGTCAGAAGAGCTTCTTCTTCAGCCCAGCCTGGACGGGGCGATGTGTGACTTTGGGTCATCCTCGCCGAACATCCCTCCCCTCTCTCTGAACACCTGGGATTTTGGGATCCAGATGTTCACAGGCTCAGATCGGACCCCCTATCAACAGCCCAGCCTATACCCTGGTGACCTTCAGATGGACATCAGTGGCAACCTGGACCTCTTTGACTCTGAGGAGGAGAGAAGTGACCAACAGGATGCCCAAGACTCACAGATCACCATGGCAACTCCCTGGAGTTCTTATTTTGATAGAGGGTCACCCTTCAGGGTCCAAGATGGCGGCACAATTCCAAGTACTCAGAGCAATGGCTGCATTATAAAGCAACAAGTCAGCATTTATGGGGTACAAGATGAAGACTCATACTTAACCACTGGGAGTAACAGTAGCGCTCACACAGCTGACATCTTTAAAGGTGAGGAGACACAGAAACGAGACCTCCAGAGGGCCAGTCTGACCCATGACCCTGAGGACAGGTCTGATAACCTCTATGGTGCCGGAGGCATGGACATCACCAGACCCAGGGGCCCTCTGCATCACTTAAACTATTTGCTGACATGTGGAGAGGGTACAGAAGGCTATGACGGTGAGCCAGAGAAAAGACATCTCCCATATAAAGAGCTTCATGTGGACCACCATGATGGCTACCATCCTTTCAGTGATACCCAAGATCAAGGCTACAACTATGATGAAATCTGCTCTTCTCGAAATGTAACCATCAAAGACCAGGGGGCAACCCTGAGCTCAAGTCTGAGCAGCCTCCCTGGTGAGGAATTCTGGGTAGACAAGCCCAAAGAGGCCTCAAAACCACCTCCAGACACCAGGGCTACTACGCTGGCTGAACCATACAATTCAGACAGTCAATCACTTTCACAGTCAAGAGACGAAGTTTCAACACAGTGGGACTACATTGCGGGCTGTGTAGAAGTCCTGTCCGGCTTAAGGTCAGCAGTGCCAGGTGACGTCCCTCAGCCACAACACACGGCCACAGAGGCAAGTGCTACATGCATTCAAGTAGCGGGATATCCTTCTTGTTCTGAACACCTCCACAGATCAGGGGCATCGGCTGCACTGGCCATCTCACTCACAGACTCTGCTCGTGGTCCCCTCCCAGGTGTGCAGAGCTTGTGCCTGCAGAATGACCACGCCTCTTTGTGGTCCAGTAGCTGTTCTCTTCATTGTTCAACTCCCTTTGTGGGTGTGGCAGTGTCATTCCCCGCCCCTCCATCACAACCACGGCCTTGTCAGGTTGCAACCCCACCCCTCAATGATGACTTATTTAGTGACATCATGGAGGAGGAGATGAGCATAAATCTAACGAAAAGCTCCTGTGGTTTTCACTTAGCCTCACATATTTAGCACAGCTAAACATTTGCATTTTAGTTAGGATTGATAAAGTTCTGATTTTGCAGTGTAAAGTTTGAGTGATTATGAACTTGAGTGATTATGAACTGGAGAAAGACCAGTTTTAAATGTGATTGTAATTGTACATGTTAAATGTAATTTAATTTCTGTAGTGTTTTTTTTATGTAGCAAACTTGTCTTCTCGAATTTGTGAAGTTTTAAAGGAAATATGAGTGAAACAAGAAATGTCATGTATTGAGGTATCATTGAGCTCCATTAGCACGGCTCGGTGTTCTATGTGCAATTGGACATGCGTCATGTCTGGGTATGTGTCTGTGGCCTATCTTCCTCCAGTGTCGCCTTAAAGTGCACTATAAAGCAGACAACTTGGTTAAGTTATTTATTGGGTTTATATATTTGAATAAATGTATTATCCCACTGTTGTTTATATTTATTCATGACATACAGTACATGAGGTGCATGTTTCATCGGTATGTTTAGTGTACTCCGTTACAGTCACACCTGTTTACTTGACTAACACTAACCCCTTAGAGTCAAACCTGTTTACTTGACTAACTCTACCCCTTAGAGTCAAACCTGTTTACTTGACTAACACTAACCCCTCACAGTCAAACCTGTTTACTTGACTAACTCTAACCCTTACAGTCAAACCTGTTTACTTGACTAACTCTAACCCTTACAGTCAAACCTGTTTACTTGACTAACTCTAACCCTTACAGTCAAACCTGTTTACTTGACTAACTCTAACCCTTACAGTCAAACCTGTTTACTTGACTAACTCTACCCCTTAGTCAAACGTAATCCTAACCTTTACAGTCAAACCAGTGGCTTAGCTGCTCTGATGGCTTAGTTAAAGGTCCGGTTCTAATCACACTCTTTGTCTAATTCAGCACATTTCTTTTCAGCCCTTTAACTCTAAAGTGATGAACTATGAGAAACACAGATTCAATACCAAGACATAAAAAACTCCAGCCACTCAACATTGAGCTCAAATATTAACAGCCTTTCACTGCAACCACGGACTGCATCTAACTATAAAACAAAGCCATATTGTACACACCAAATTACAAACACAGACCAAATCAGAGAAAAAACTTTTAATCAGAGTATTACATCATGGTACACTGCATTATAAACCAGTGATCGAACGCCAATGAAGCTGACCCATACCAGGGCTGCTCCACTGTCCATGAGTGTGTAAGACGAGTGTCCATTTCAGCGATCAGACATTCTTGACACAAAGTAAGAACTGGGCCGGGCTGTACAAAGTAAAGCAGGATAACATTAAAACATAAGACACAGGAAAAGGTTACAGAAGCGTTGCCACAACACTTTCACTTGTTTTAGTGCAAAGCTTTACAGTAGAGATCAATTAATGCACTTCATCCTCCTCTCATTAGGGGGAACTGTCTACACTCACAAAGTGCCTTGTGGCAGTGACCAGTCCTGGGCCTATGATGTGATGCTGGCCTATAAGGCTCCTTCTGAGACTATTGTGACACTACTGTGTTCGTCCCCCAGACACACTGAGCCAGGGGTCAAAGGTCAGGCTCATATCAACTCGAGGCAACTGCAGTTGAACAGTTTTAATGGAATTTGAAGTGAAACAGACCACTCTTAGCCTTGGCCAGCACACACACATGGCCCTGACTGTCCCCTGCCTAAAGATATGAAGGGCTGTCTTCAGGGAGAACCATTCAATTAATCTAATTAATAATAAAGGAAACAAGCTGACAAGAGAGTCACTCTTGATGAAGCACTGTCTGATATGTTGTGACTTCATGTAAAAGGAATAAAATGCTACAGCTTCAAGGACCGAGTAAATGGATAGGAATGACAATCGAGAGGCGTAGAGCCATGGACAGGGGCTAGCGGGAGGCCAGCCTGCTTGGACTGATAACACAATCAGGACTTCTTGTCACCAGTTAAAGCTAACACATTGCATTAATGTGCCAAGAACAGTCTTATCCCTTCTAACTTTACACAATCAGGGACGTGGGTCTTTCTTACTCTCCTTCTCTGCTGGGCATAAAGTACTAAACATTCGTCACTAACCTACATATATAAAGCTACTCTATCTCTCCGGCTCAGAGAGGGGCACCATTCAGGGTTCATCGAGGCAGGAAATGAGCACTGAGGATCTTTGTGACCTCTATGAAAACACTTGGTAAAAACAAGGGGGCTTTTGCATGGAAAGAGCAAAGGATGTTCCAAAATGGGAACTAGAATCTTTCTTCTATACATCTCCAGTAATGCCACACTAGTCTACAGTCGCTAGTCTATCCTACCGTCGTCTATCTGTTTGTCCCTTTTTCTCATCCATGCGCCTGATATTTGGTAAAACAAAACAAAACCACAAAAGCTTTACTCCATAAATATTTTACATCATTAAAAAAATTACATTATACATTACGTCCGTTTGATAAGAAGAACAAGACCTTTACATTTATGATATGGTTGTAATGAGAATGGCTAGCAGTCTCTGATACAGATTATTAAAAGATTCAGACCTTTATTTTGACATTTAGATTTTCGATCCACACAAACCCTCATCTCACAGCAGTGTGAGACTTAAACTGACCTACAACAAAGAGCAGCTGACTCTGGGGAGCCTTAGGGCTGAGCAACACCAGGCGCGTAACTGAAGCGCTCCGTTCGCGTTGCGTCTGCTGCAACAATTAGCTTCCATTATAATCAATGGAAGTGGCTACACCAGACGTGACAGTGGGGCGTACGTTCGAACAAAAATAGACCATTCATCTAAAATGGATTTTACGCGTCGCGAACGGAACGCTTCAGTTAAGCGCCTGGTGTAGCTCATACCTTATGCCCACATCTGGGCCACGTCTGAATGGAGTCTGGGACGGACGTGGCCCTTAACATCTGGTTACATGTATGGGCCCTAACATCTGGTTACATGTATGGGCCCTAACATCTGGTTACATGTATGGGCCCTAACATCTGGTTACATGTATGTCTGCATGATCTGAACTGCATTGGATCCGGATCTTGTGGCCCTGATCTGAGCCATATCAGTTCCGGAGTCAGCTGCTCTCCGTATCCTGGTCATCATCTCCTGCTGATAATCAGTCTCTCAGGCTGGGTGCCTCCCTCCCTACCTACTAGCAGAGACCCCTCACCTCCCCAGGGTCACCTCACCTGCCTCACCACACACCTGTGCTGAGCCGAATCCCCACCGAGCTGCTCTGTGACCCCCAGCCTGATAGGATTCTACTGCCCTCTCCCTCCTGTCTCTACCCCAGACAGCAGCATCTAACAGCGCCGCCCTGGAGGATAAGCTAGAGCAGCACACTTCGGGCAGATCTTATGCTAGAGGACGTCAGCACAGCCCACAGAGACACAGAAGAACAGAAAGCATAAATAAATACACACATTGTACCTTGGGTTAGAAAACCACAGACTGACTGACGTATGAATGACATTGATCCTGCCTGCCCGAATGAGAGGCGGTTATGTTAAGACATATGTTAAGGAACTAATCTAGCTAGAGATCTATCTATATGACCTGTCCCTCTACAGTACCTAGTCTTCCTATCCTATCTAATGGACGAGGCCTCAGTATGCGTTACCGTGGTCACTGGGTGAAGACAGCAGAAACAAGTTTATATGCTCGACATGAAAGCGCTCGAGGGAAGCCATATGGTCATCTATATATACTGTAGTTCCAGAGTTGACTTAGGCTCAATATTACCAGAATATGTTCTTATAAAGTAACTCTTGGCTTTGTTATTGGTTTATGCATATAACTTTATCACAGTAAACGTGTTCTTATTTCTCTTTCTCACATACTCACTCAGCTGACCTACATTTGCACCAATATGCAGTGCCAGTGCATTATGGCTTATAATACCGTACATGTGCGTTTCAGGTTTCCAAATAAAATTTTCGTACAAATTGATTTCGATCCTGCTCATAAATACTTCAGTGGAATTTTTAAAACAGAAAATTCCTTCTGCTTCTTCATCTAACTGATAGGCGTCAAGAAGACGCATAGTTCTATGAAAGTGAGAAAGAGAAAAGGTACAGGTTCAGGTAGATAAATGACTCATTTCTCAGGCCCGCGGTGAACACGTAATACTGAGAGGGCAGCCTGCTTTCACGTGACCCTGGACTCTTTTTTTAAGATGAAGTATGACCATGTTATCACTTGTACAGCTGATTGCCTTAATAAACATGCAGATTGCCCTTAGAGACGCTTAGTAGGACTGAACAAGCGCTTAGGTAGAGAAGCTGTCTCCGTGCTGCCACTGGGCGCCTAATGCACTGCATTACCACCGGGCTTTATTAGGTTCCTCTGGGAGGTGTAGTCCCCCAAGAAGTCAAATTGTAGTTCTTTTTGTCATGTCATTATTTTACACTGCCACCAATTAATCTTGCGCCTGTTTTTGAATCCGAATTGGGTTCTTCTTTTGTTGATTGGCCTTTGACGTCCGTCTGACTGCGGCTTTGCCTCTGGTGACGTGCAGGCTGCTGCAGGGTTCGGTTCGCTTCTGTCCTGCAGCGGGGCCTGGCACTGTGGAGGTGGGCCTGCCTCTCTCACTCGGCGTCGTTGACGGTGTAGGGGGGCGGGGGCCCCAGGCTGTGCTCTGAGGGTGTGGGGGTTCCTGGGGGGCCCGTGGACGGGGTGGGGGAGGCGGGGGGCTCTTCCGAGTCAGAGTTCTCCAGAGAGAGGTCGTCCACCAGTGCACGCCGTCCGGCACGCATGGAGAGGGGCAGGGCAGCGCGTCTGAGATGGAGGGAAAGAACGACAATGTACAGTTAGAGGAGTCACAGGAGATGCCCTCGTAAATCACATCCATCAGATATAAAGGGCCATTTATACAGTTAAAATCAACTGGAGGAACTATTAAACAAGTAAACAACTTAGCCTACTGAGTAAACAACTTAGCCTACTGAGTAACAAGCCTATTTTGAGCGACAGTAGCTGTGAAACAACAATAACTGTATGACAACTACAGTATAACCTACATCTATAGTCTAATCACTATACAGGGATTACTATTGGTGGGATAAAAGCAGCTGCTTCACAATCAAACTCACAAGGAGAGGAAACCACTGATTACAGCATTGGATTATTTTGGAATTGATTGCAAAAGGGCAGGCTGTGAAGCAGGAGGAGAGGAGAAGAAAGCAGGAGAGGAGAGGAGAGCAGAAGAGAGGAAAGGAGAGGAGAAGAGAGGAGAGCTGTGGGGAGATCCTCTCAATGTTGCTGCTTTTTAGCAGAGTCAGAGTCTCAGATCAGGGCTAGTTCTGTTCGCATGGACTGGAGACCCAGATTGAGCTCTTACTTTCCCTACCATTCACATATGTGGACTTAATCTTGGTCTGGGTTAACTGATTACATCATGCAGGCTACTTGTGCTCAGTTGCTGTCTTCACCTGACTTGCTAACTCGAATAACTTGATTTGACTAACACACAGCTCAAGATGAAATCTAGACTTAAAGGGACACCAGGCAACGTTTTCGTGTTAATTAATCATCTTCGTAAGTCGGTATATGGTTAAATGACTCATTACGGGGCGAATGAAGGCTCTCTCGCCCGCCCCTACTGCCTGTAGGAAGAATATCCCACTTGCAAGTTCGGTGTATCCTACCCGCCGACCGAAGCAGGATCAGTTTCCAGCACAGAGGCAGGCTAACGAAACGCTAGCGATTGTTGCAAACGTGTGTATAATGGCAGAGCCGGCGGAGAAGCAGTGAAAACCCTTGACGGAAGACGCAAAGAAAAGGAAAAGAGCTTCAGACCGACCGAGGGGCAGTTTCGTAGAGAAAAAGCATTAGGCTTGCCTGGTGTCCCTTTAAGACCAACATTTTATCAGATGCTTTCTGCTAACTTATCACTTATTTTTTACATTTCTAAATCTGGGAAAGTCTTTCAGCTAAAATTTTAATTGTTTCTATGTTGTTTTTTAAATAATTACTTTTTAAACACTTTTAAAGTATTGCCCTTTTATGCTTTTATGTACTATTCCTGTTTGCTTTTGTTTATGTAAAGCACATTGAATGACCTCTGTGTATGAAATGTGCTCTATAAATAAAGTTGACTTGACTTGACTTGACAGCGATGTGATGAGGCTTCAGGTAAGAGTGTTAGGAGTAGACACAGTTTGCCAGGAAACAGCACAGATCCCAATAACAGCTGACCCTGGGAAGGACTTGCACCAAACCGTGGCCTGATCATGGCCAGTCTAGGGCTAGATTAGAGCCAGTCTAGGGCTGGATTAGAGTCAGTCTAGGGCTAGATTAGAGTCAGTCTAGGGCTGGATTAGACTCAGTCTAGGGCTAGATTAGAGCCAGTCTAGGGCTAGATTAGAGGCAGTATAGGGCTAGATTAGAGCCAGATGAGGCCCTGGACAAATTAGAGAGAGCCGATTACCAGATTAGAGCCAGTCTAGGCCACATCCAATCGAGAGTCAGCTGTATTCTGAGACATTCACCTGGCCAATAGGAACCAACAGACCCAGATTGTAAATACCCAATCACATTCAAATCACCAGACACATAAAGGTGGGTCTCTCTCATACACACAGACACACACACACAAACACACTCACACATACAGACCTACATTTCAGGTCTCCATTCTGGCACGCTGAGTTGAGTCGAGAGACACACATGGACATAATGATGTCAGACATGGATGAGTGGATGAAACACACACACACACACACACACACACACACACACACACACACACACACACACACACACACACACACACACACACACACACACACACACACACACACACAAATGTTATCACACACATGGACATAATGATATCAGACATGGATGGGTGGATGAATAACACAGATGCACACACACACAAATGTTATCACACACAGTTATACCAACACCTAAACATGGACACACACAACTCTTGATGATTACACACACAACTCACATTCTCACAGTAAATAAACAATAATGTAAGTAAATAATAACAAATGATAATGTGAGTAAATAAAGTGAAAAATAAATGTTCATGAAATAAACAGATAAAGAGATTGTGTCTCCTTTCCTCTTTGTCCATTGGCCTCTGTTCATTGGCCTCTGTTCATTGGCTTGATCTAAAGTTGAGATGGATATTTCTTTGGCCATTGGCCTCTATTCATTGGCCTCTGTTCATTGGCTTGATCTAAAGTTGAGATGGATATTTTTTTTGACTTCATGTTCAACAAAACATTAGGGCTGTCACTGTTAACGTGTTAATCACGATGCGATTAAGGACCACGCATAACACGTTTTAATCGCATTAATCACGCGCCATCATTTTATTATTTTACATCGTCACTTGCTCTGTTGTCAACAATCCCATTTGGCTACTACTATTTTGATCCTTTGATGCACCACATTTGATGTTTCTTGTTCTCAAACTGTCACAGACACTTCGTAGTAGGCTTCTGCCTAGCCCTCCTCCTCCTGTAGTCATGGAGATAAGTTATGGAGATAATAAACACCAACGCAGTTCTTAACTCACGAGTGACATGAGTGCGGCACACTCGACTTCCTACATTAGATTCTGTTGTTCTTCTCAATACAACTCTGCACACCAGCATCGCATTTTGCCATCGCCAAAATTACGACTCAGTTCTATTTTGTCGGCGCCACTCTATACAATCCATTGTTCATCCAGTGTTTGCCAGTTAAAAACTTCGGCGCTGATGTGCGTGGCAAGTGACAGTGCACTCATCTCGGCTCCGGTGTTGGCTCAGTCCACATGAAATTAAAATATCAGAAAGCACTTCAAGTTTAAGCTATAATCTACGAGGTAAACATTGTTTACACTCCTACACTGTTACACGTGAACTGAACATAGTTAATGGACTAGGCTATTTCTGTTAGCAAGAGTGAACTTTGAATATTTCTGTTAGCACTTCACTGAAATGTGCTGTAGGCCAACATTTTGCACGCACTTTAGCATATTTCTCAATATGAAAAGTTCCTTATTTTCAACTGAACTCTAAAGATAATGAATATACTGTAGGCTATATGGAGTATTTTTTGTTTGTTATGCCCTTTATGTGTGTACATTTTGTGCATGCACTTGTGCTGTAGCATTTATTTCAGTTTATATCAGCTATATTTCTGAAGAATACAATGTGTTACTTCAGGCCCGATGCACATTTTTTGAAAATGTATTTGAAATAATCAAATGTCTTAAAGTTAAGTTCATAAAGTAACTTTCTTTGCTTTCATTTGATTCCCAATCAAGATACACTGGTAAAATGGCTTTACGTTGTTAATATGGACTTCTGGAATGTTTAGAAATTTAAAATAATAGAATTTTAATCATGTGATAAAATATGTGATTAACTATAGAAATTCTGTGATTAATCGCAAGAAAAACTGAATCGATAACTCCATCCATGAGCTAGTTGATTAGTTTGGTATGTCTGCTCAAGTATCTGAGCTGGCTGCATAGCAAGGTGATCTCTCGAGTCATGGCTAGGTGTGTGTGTGTGTGTGTGTATGTGTGTGTGTGTGTGTGTGTGTGTGAAACTGAGCTGGTTGAGTAGCGAGGTGATTTCTCAGGTCATGGTCAGGTGTGTGTGTGTGTTTGTGTGTATGTGTGTGTGTGTGTGTACCTGAGCTGGCTGCGTAGCGAGGTGATTTCTCAGGTCATGGTCGGGTGTGTGTGTGTGTGTGTGTGTGTGCGTGTGTACCTGAGCTGGCTGCGCAGCGAGGTGATCTCTCGGGGTCAAGGTCCAGTGTGTGTGTGTGTGTGTGTGTACCTGAGCTGGCTACGTAGCGTGGTGATCTCTCTAGTCATGGTCTGGCTGCTGTCACTCATCTCCTCTAGTTCGCGCTGGAGTTTCCTGCGCTGGGCGTTGGAGCGCGAGTTGTCCTCCTCCACCTCCTCCAGCTGACGCTTCAGCTGACGCAGACGCACCATCGACTTATCCAGCTGGGGAGGGGGTGCAGAGAGACAAAAAGAGAAAGAGAGAAAGAGAGAGAGAAAGAGAGAGAGAGATGGAGGTGATGAGAGGAACAAGTGTGAAGTAGAAAAGGTAGAGGTAGAAGTGAGGAGGAGAGGGAGGAAGAGAGGGAGGAGAAATATATAAAGAATATCAGTTGAGTAAAGAACACAGTTCAGGGTCAGCCAGAAGAGTTCAGTGCTACCTGTCCTCTCTCTACAGTAGTGTGTGTGTGTGTGTGTGTGTGTGTGTATGTGTGACTGTGTGTGTGTGTGCGTGTGTGTGTGAGAGGTCTACCTGCTCTGTGTGTCCCCCCTCTACAGTACAGTAGAGTGTGTGTGTGTGTGTGTGTGTGTGTGTGGCCTACCTGCTCTCTGTACTGGTCTGCGTGTCTCCTCTCGTCCTCGGCCTGCATCATCACCTCCTTGAGCTTCTTCTCCGTCTTGCGCACCAGTTTGTTGGCCATCGCTCGCTCTCTGCAGAGAGGAGACAGGAGGGACAGACCGGACGATCAGACCGGACGATCAGATCAGACACAGACACAGACTCAGACCAAAAGCAGCCCAGAACAGCCCTGTACAATAACGCACGGCACGGAACAGCACCTTCTGCTTCACACATGGGACTCTGAGCCTTGCCTTTTCAACAGCTGTGAAATGTCAGGAAGAAAAAGTCCAAAGTGCTCTGAAGTTCAACAGTATATGATGAAGGTGCTCTTTGGTCAGCGAAACAAACATTCAAGGAAAAAAGGATTCAAGGCACTCTTCTTGGACTAAAATACAAAAGCCTTTATCCCGAGTAAGCCTTTTTAATTTACAAACTAAAAGTCCACACCATAGAGACAGATTTAACTAAGCATAAAAGTATTTACATGCAATAATAGGACATGAACCACTGCACAATGTCTGAGTTAACCCTTCAGCAGGGAATTTTTTGAACATTCTAACAGATTATGTTCCGCAACAATTTAAGGTTCTAAAATACCATGTTGAATTTGATGAACCCAGATGTTCTTTAGAATGCTCATTTTAAACATTCTCGCCACACCGGTGTGATGGTACCTGCTAGACAGCAATGAGGTTTGGTAAGGGAGTAAGTTCTGTGTGAAACTGTGCTGTTGTCCCTCCCCACAGATAGGTGTGCAGTGGGTCTGCTTACTGCCCCCCCCCCCACACACACACACACAGAGGTGTGCAGTGGGTTTGATTACTGCCCCCCCCCCACACACACACACAAACACAGAGAGGTGTGCAGTGGGTCTGCTTACTGCCCCCCCCCCCCCCCCCCCACACACACACACAGAGAGGTGTGCAGTGGGTCTGCTTACTGCCCCCCCCCCCCACACACACAGAGAGGTGTGCAGTGGGTCTGCTTACTGCCCCCCCTCCCCCCCCCCCCACAAACACACACACACACAGAGAGGTGTGCAGTGGGTCTGCTTACTGCCCCCCCCCCACACACACACACACACACAGAGAGGTGTGCAGTGGGTCTGCTTACTGCCCCCCCCACACACACACACACACACAGAGAGAGGTGTACAGTGGGTCTGCTTACTGTCTCTCCTGCTCCAGCTGTTCCTCCATGGCGTCCACCTTGGCCTCTAGGGCGGCGACGCTGAGGCGGTGTTTGCCCTTGACGGCTCCCTCCATCTCGCCCAGACGCGACTTCAGCTCTTTGTTCTGGCGCTCGAACGCATCACGCGCCCCCTCAGCCTTCTGCACCAGCGTTCGCTCGCCCGCCAGCTGCACTGTCATCGTCTCCACCTGACCACACACACACACACACACACACACACACAGACTCATTATCCATGATTACGCCATGGTTCAGCATGCATGTGTAATATACACCATACAGCATGATGGCAGAGTGGTCCTCGATAGTGAGATTTATAGTACATTTACTGTATAGTACGTAGTATATATATGTAATATGTAATATACCTACAACAGTCTCTGTAAAGTTTAGTATGCATGTGTAGTGTGCAGTGTACCTGTAGTGTAGTATGCAGTGTACCTGTAGTGTAGTATCCATGTGTAGTGTGTAGTGTACCTGTAGTGTGGTATGCATGTGTAGTGTGTAGTGTGCAGTGTACCTGTAGTGTAGTATGCATGCATAGTGTGCAGTGTATCTGTAGTGTAGTATGCATGTGTAGTATGCAGTGTACCTGTAGTGTAGTATCCATGTGTAGTGTGTAGTGTGCAGTGTACCTGTAGTGTAGTATGCATGTGTAGTGTGTAGTGTGTAGTGTACCTGTAGTGTAGTATGCATGTGTAGTGTGTAGTGTACTTGTTGTGTAGTATGCATGCGTAGTGTGCAGTGTACCTGTAGTGTAGAATGCATGTGTAGTATGCAGTGTACCTGTTGTGTAGTATGCATGTGTAGTGTGTAGTGTGCAGTGTACCTGTAGTGTAGTATGCATGTGTAGTGTGTAGTGTACCTGTAGTGTAGTATACATGTGTAGTGTGTAGTGTACCTGTAGTGTAGTATGCATGTGTAGTGTGTAGTGTGTAGTGTACCTGTAGTGTAGTATGCATGTGTAGTGTGTAGTGTGTAGTGTACCTGTAGTGTGGTCTTCCTTTGTCTCTCGGCCAGCAGCTCTGCGTTGCTCTGCTCCTCTTCCAACTCCTCTTCCAGCTGGGTCACTCTGGCTTCCAAACGCCTCTTCTCATCACTTAATGCAGACCTTTACACACACACACACACATTATATACATACACATATACATATATATCCACACACACACACGCACACATACACACACACACACACACAAGTATTTATGCAATTCAAACACACATACAAACACACACACACACAGACACACACACACAAACAATCCCACGGGGGAGTACTAACTTTTCAGTGCTGCCGTTGAGGAGTTCATCTGCCATCTCATCTCTCTCCTGCTGGGCCTGCCTCTTCACTCTCTCTGAAATAGCCAATTCCTGCAGGGAACACACACACACACACACACACACACACACACACACACACACACACACAAACGCACACTCACACACTTTAATGATAAAGCAGTAATACTCAAAGTGCTGATTCACTACATTTACACTCCAAATAAAGTGCCTGCTGGTTTACACACACACACACACACACACACACACACCTCAGTAAGTTGAGCCAGCTCAGCCTCCAGAGTCTGCAAGCGCTTGTCACTGTCTTTTGATTGGGCGAGGACTTCGTCACGAGACAGTTTAGACTCATCCAGCTCGCGCAGAATCTCCTTCATCTGAGCCTGGAGGGGAGAGCACAAATATGCATATTTACACACACACACACACACAGACACAAACACATCCTCTGATCTTTCATTCTCTCCCACACAGGTGCAGTGGTGTTACCTGTAGGCGGCGGAGTTGTCTCAGGCCCTCCTCCCGTCCCCTATTGGCTGTCTCCACCTGAGCCTCCGCCTCCTGCAGCTCAGCCTCCAGCTGCTTCTTGGTGGTCTGGGCCTGAGCCCTCTGGGTCCGCTCCTCCTCCAGCTGCACCTCCAGCTCACGCACCTGAGGAGGGGAGGAGGAGGTGATAAGAAAGAACGAGGGAGAGAGGCAGGAAAAGAGGAGAGGAGGAGGTGATAAGGGGGTCACAGAGGGGGGGGGGTGCAGGGGGAGAGACAGAAAAAAAGAACAAGGGAGGAAGAGGCAGGAAAAGAGGATGGGGGTATGCTTTTTAAGGTCACTGGTGAAAGTCATTAAAAATTCCTGATGGGAGCAAGTGTGCGGGCATTCCACCCTTTTTTCCTTTTGATGCTTTTTAAGGTCCCATATCTTCTCCTACTTACACCTAGTTTATCTAGTGTGTCATTCCTCTAATATAATAATAATACTTCTCTTTAGCAGGGTTGTGCAAATCTGCTTCCTGTTTGCTACCTCAATTGAAATGCAAGTGAAATTCAAGGATTGAATTTAAGAACCAGTTTCAATTCAATTCTGGAATTTTGCACAACCCTGCTCTTAAGTCTGTTTTCCTGTGCCTCTCTGGGCCTCTCTCATTTCATCTCCGTTACCTGGACATTGAGACACTGTTTGTTGAGCATGCGTCTCCTCTCTACCTGTTTGTTGAGCGTGCGTCTCCTCTCTACCTGTTTGTTGAGCGCGCGTCTCCTCTCCTCTCTACCTGTTTGTTGAGCATGCGTCTCCTCTCTACCTGTTTGTTGAGCGTGTGTCTCCTCTCTACCTGTTTGTTGAGCGCGCGTCTCCTCTCCTCTCTACCTGTTTGTTGAGCGCGCGTCTCCTCTCTACCTGTTTGTTGAGCATGCGTCTCCTCTCCTCTCTACCTGTTTGTTGAGCGCGCGTCTCCTCTCTACCTGTTTGTTGAGCGTGCCTCTCCTCTCTACCTGTTTGTTGAGCGCGCGTCTCCTCTCCTCTCTACCTGTTTGTTGAGCGCGCGTCTCCTCTCCTCTCTACCTGTTTGTTGAGCGCGCGTCTCCTCTCCTCTCTACCTGTTTGTTGAGCATGCGTCTCCTCTCCTCTCTACCTGTTTGTTGAGCGCGCGTCTCCTCTCCTCTCTACCTGTTTGTTGAGCATGCGTCTCCTCTCCTCTCTACCTGTTTGTTGAGCGCGCGTCTCCTCTCTACCTGTTTGTTGAGCGTGCCTCTCCTCTCTACCTGTTTGTTGAGCGCGCGTCTCCTCTCCTCTCTACCTGTTTGTTGAGCGCGCGTCTCCTCTCTACCTGTTTGTTGAGCATGCGTCTCCTCTCCTCTCTACCTGTTTGTTGAGCGCGCGTCTCCTCTCCTCTCTACCTGTTTGTTGAGCATGCGTCTCCTCTCCTCTCTACCTGTTTGTTGAGCGCGCGTCTCCTCTCTACCTGTTTGTTGAGCGTGCCTCTCCTCTCTACCTGTTTGTTGAGCGCGCGTCTCCTCTCCTCTCTACCTGTTTGTTGAGCATGCGTCTCCTCTCTTCTCCTCTCTACCTGTTTGTTGAGCGCACGTCTCCTCTCCTCTCTACCTGTTTGTTGAGCGCGCGTCTCCTCTCCTCTCTACCTGTTTGTTGAGCATGCGTCTCCTCTCTTCTCCTCTCTACCTGTTTGTTGAGCGCGCGTCTCCTCTCCTCTCTACCTGTTTGTTGAGCGCGCGTCTCCTCTCCTCTCTACCTGTTTGTTGAGCGTGCGTCTCCTCTCTACCTGTTTGTTGAGCATGCGTCTCCTCTCTTCTCCTCTCTACCTGTTTGTTGAGCATGCGTCTCCTCTCTTCTCCTCTCTACCTGTTTGTTGAGCGCGCGTCTCTTCTCCTCTCCCTTCTCCTCGGCGGCGCTGATCTCCCTCTCGAACTGGGCGCGCAGGGCCTGCAGGGTGACCTCCAGCCGCAGACGGGCGTTCTCCGCCTCGGCCAGCTCCTCCTCCAGCTCCTGCGTCTGCTCCCGCAGCGTCTGCGCCTCCGACTCCAGCGAGCGCCGGCAGCGCTCCAACTCATGCACCTGAGGAGGAGGAGGAGGAGGAGGAGGAGGAGGAGGAGGAGGAGGAAGTGAAGAAGAGGAGTGGGGAGAGGACAGAGGAGGGGATTGGAGAAGGACAGAAGAGGAGGGAGATGATAAAGGAGAGGAGAGAGGAGGGGATAGAGGGATGCAGGAGAAGAGGAGATGATAGAGTGGACCATTAGAGAAGACAGAAGGGGAACAAGAGACAATCAGAGGAGAGAAAAACATGATAGAAACAATAAAGACATACGAATACATAAGCACATATCATATATAATAATAACATTTTACTAAATAATATCATTTATTTCCTAAGCCAAACACACACACACACACACACACACACACACACACACACACACACACACAAAGAGACACGTGCGTGCACGTGCAGACGTACGTTCTTGCCCACGTCGTCCTGCTGGTTGACCAGCTGCTCCATGTCCAGGCGCTGCTGCTTGTTGACTCGCTCCAGCTCGTCCCTCTGCTCAGCGGCCTCCTGCAGCGAGCGCGACACCGACAGGAAGCGCGTCTCCTTCTCACGGCTCTCCGCCTCCGCGCGGTCGCGCTCCTCCGCCAGGCGGGCGCTCACCGACTTCTCCTCCGCTAGACACTGACCGCAGGGCACAAAGGCAAAGGTCAGGGGTCAAGTATAACACACACACACACACACACACACACACGCTGGCTAGTTGCTACTCAATTTCATTGTCTTTCTCCTTCAATACACTCTTCTATCTCACTCCAGCCCTGTCCACTACACATCAGAGTGTTGGACAACGGAGGACCCACCTAACTAAGATGCCATTCAGAACATACAGGTCTAGGGCAGCCGTGGCCTACTGGTTAGCGCTTCGGACTTGTAAGCGGAGGGTTGCCGAACCCCGACCAGTAGGCACGGCTGAAGTGCCCTTGAGCAAGGCACCTAACCCCTCACTGCTCCCCGAGCACCGCTGTTGCAGCAGGCAGCTCACTGCGCCGGGATTAGTGTGTGTTTCACCTCACTGTGTGTTCACTGTGTGCTGAGTGTGTTTCACTAATTCAAGGATTGGGATAAATGCAGAGACCAAATTTCCCTCACGGGATCAAAAGAGTATATATACTGTACTATACTTATAGATACAGTATATGTCAGCAGTACTGAGTACTGCACCACACTAGCTACTTATTTCGTCCACAATGTTATATCCTAAGTTGTATAGTTCAAGTTAGAGTTTCATAATACACTCATTCTACTCTTGTTAACTAACTCTATGTTAAAAAATACAAGTCTGTGATGACTGAGATGTGCAAGAGAACAAAACTGACACTTGTGGATCTCTGACATTACCACCGCTTGTCCCTTCATCCACTTGACTCCTGACTATCTCCATACTATTCTCTCTCTCTCTCTCTCTCTCTCTCTCTCTCTCTCCCTCCTCACCTGGTCAAACTTCTTCTGCCTCTTCTCCAGGGCGGCGCAGTTCTGTCTCTCCCGCTGCAGGGCGAGGGTCATGTCCTCGATCTCCTCCCTCAGCCGCTCCCTCTGGCGCTCCACGCGTTCCTTCTCCTCCTCCTTCGTCCGCTCCCTCTGCAGGGCGTTCTCCAGCTCGCGCTGCATCTTCCTACGCGTCTCCTCTCCCGCCTCCGCCGTCCCCGAGAGCTCCTCCGACTGCTTCTTCAGCTCCGCCAGCTAGCAGAGAGAGAGAGAGAGAGAGAGAGAGAGAGAGAGAGAGAGAGAGGGAAGGGGGGATGGAGGGGGGGAGGAGAGAGCAAGGAGTGAGGAAAGAAGAGAGGGGAGTAGGCAATAAAACTATTCATGAATTCCCACTCCAGGCATTAAACATCAAAAATAAAAAAACAATATTGCTGCTCAGTTAAGGGGCTGGTAAAGACTACTTCAATGCTGCTGTCTTAGTATTGCTAGTGTCTCTAGTATTTTTAATACTGCTTACTTATTTATTGATTTTAATTTATTAGATTGTGTTTTTAGCTAATGCATTCTCTGATCCTGAGAACTTTCGCTCAACATGTTACATGATGAATGACAAATTATCCTTGATCCTTGGGTTAAATACTCGCAGTGAGAGATGCAGAGAGAGAGAGAGAGACAGAGTGAAAGGGAGAGAGAGAGACAGAGAGAGAGAGCGAGGGAGCGAGGGAGAGACAGAGAGAGGGAGGAAGATAAAGAAACAGACAATAGGAGGAAAGGGAAGATAGATGGAAAGAGACAGCATTGGAAAATAGGAAAATAGGTGTGTAAGGTGTGTATAAACCTTGAATGTACCTTCTATGCATGTTTAGAACCCTGAAAGTACCCTATGTGTTTTTAGAACCATTAAACTACACACACACACACAAACACACACACAC
>NW_027468587.1:10440744-10453244 GCF_046254945.1 Alosa pseudoharengus | reverse complement strand
ATGTGCCTCAGTCAGGAGTGAGAACACAGGACTGTCCACTATGAGCACAGGACTGACCACTAGAAGCACAGGACTGACAAGACTGACCTCTAGGAGCACAGGACTGACCTCTAGGAGCACAGGACTGACCTCTAGGAGTATTAGTCATAATGGAGGAGTTCTCCACATCAACATGACATCAACACAGGGGGTCGTATATAACTAGATAGCTCAAGGTCAAAGGTCATTGTCAGAGAACAGACAGATGATGGTAACTTTAGGGTAAAGGTCTCTTCTTGTGTGTGTGTGTGTGTGTGTGTCTTGTACCCTCTAGGTCAGCGATGACAGCTTCCTGCTTGTTCTTTAGCTTGTTCAGGCTCTTGACCTTCTCCTCCTCCTCTGTCAGCTGGTCAGCCACCTCACTTAGCCTCTCCTCCAGCTGCTTCTTCTCCTGCCAGTGTGTGTGTGTGTGTGTGTGTGTGTGTAGGGTGAGTAAGACAGAGAGAGAGAGAGAGAGAGAGACAGAGAGACAGAGAGAGAGGAGATGCATTGTTAAAACTGCATGTGCTGCCTTACATTGAGGACTTGTGGGTGCTGAGTGTGTGGGTGTGTAATGTGTGTGTCTGTGTGTACTGTGTGTGTGTGTGTGTGTGTGTGTGTGTGTAAGTATCCGTGGTTACCTTGCTCAGTCGGTCCCTCTGCTCCCCTACATTGAGGACCTCGGTCTCCAGGCTCTTGACTTTGGTTTCCAGGGTAACCTTCTCCAGGAGGAGGCGCTGTCGAGCCCCTTCCTCCTCCTCCAGCTGCTCCTCCAGGTCCTGATGAGACGGAGAGAACATGACACAGACAGAAATGTGGAAAGGATAAAATAAAGGAGGGAGAGAGAAAAAGAAATGTTTATCACTCCTTTTCCACACCATAGTCACAAACCCTTACGCAACCATAGTCACAAGGGTTCATCGTTACAACACTCCAAAAAATGAACCCTCAACCACAAGGCTTACATCCTCCCACCAGCTAAACAAGGCAATCTCACCCCTCCCCTCTTTAAAACCACTGTCATCGAATGGACAGTGGCGCTGCTGAAACCCCATGTCACCGGTCATCGGATGAACAGTGGCGCTGCTGAAACCCCATGTCACCGGTCATTGGTCATGTCACCGGTCATCGGATGGACAGTGGCGCTGCTGCCTCACCTGCACATTCTGTTGCAGTCGCTTCTTCTCATTGGTCAGCTGCACGCCCCTCTCCTCCTCCTCCTCCAATCGGGCCTCCAGCTCGCCCAGAACCTCCTCCAGCTCCTGCTTCCTGCTGGCCAATCGGGCGCGGATCTCCTCGGCCTCCGCGAATAGCTCCGCCTCTGCCTGCAGCTGGTCGGTAAGCACCGCCTTCTCCTCCACCAGCTGACAGGAAACAGGAAACAAGAATACAGGAAACAGGAAGCAAGAATGAAATGAATTCATCTGCATAAGCTTTCTGACCGAGCTTCCTACTTCATACATACAGCATGATGTCTGTATAATATACCATTAGTAAATGACTGAAAAGGACGAAGGGTGGAGAGTGAGGTGTTACCTGCTGATGTTTCCTCTCCAGGTCAGTGAAGTCCGTCTCCGCTTTGGTCAGCTTGTCTTTGGCTTTCTGGAGCTCTGCCTCACGCACCTGGATCTCCTCATCCTGACGCGTCACCTGCAGCAACGGCTTCACCTAGGCAGCCACAGGTCAAAGGTCAGCCACCACCCTTCCATCAGATTTGGGTCGAGTAAAGCTTAGATTGCAGCATACAGTCTGATCATCAGATTTGGGTCCAGTAAAGCTTAGATTGCAGCATACAGTCTGACACCAACTTTGTCATAGTTTATATTCATGCAGCATTTGTGCTGGTCACTTCCACCCGTAGATGCACAGGTCACTATGGCGTCAGTGATGCTGTGGTATTGCCATGGTTACCTTGGTGAAGAGTCTCCACCACTGCCAGTTGCGTAGCTTCAGGTAGGCTGCACAGTTCCTCTGCATCACCCTCAGAGCACTGAGCTGCTGCTGCTTCTTCAGGAAGGCCCTGCAGGAGTGTGTGTGTGTGTGTGTGTGTGTGTGTGTGTGTGTGTGTGTGTGTGTGTGTGTGTGTGTGCATATATATGAGAAGACACAAACACATACATTATTAGACACATTCTCTTTCTCTTTCTCTCTCTCGCTCTCTTTCTCTCTCTCACACACACACACACACACACACATCTCTCTATGCATACAAACACAAACACACACGCACACACACACACACACACATATCCGCACACACACACACACACACACGCACACGCACACACAAATGCACATACACACACACACACACACACACACACACACACACACACACACACACACACACACACACACACACACACACACACACACACACGCACACGCACACACAAATGCACACACACACACACACCTCCTGGCCAGGTATCCTCGGGCGGCACTCTGGAAGCGGATGATGGTGTCTGTGATCTTCAGGTCCCTCTCCTCCTCCAGGTGTCCCAACACTCCGGCCCGGAAGAACACTTTACTCTGACCCACGCGAAACAGGTTCCGGTCCAGCTCCAAAGCACTGATCTGGGTTTACGTAACATAAGGGTTCATTCGCTATGTAAACATGACGGCATGCACACACACACACAACACACACATGTACGCACACACACACACACACACACACACACACACACACACACGCACACATTGCTGATTGCTGGCTACACTCACCATGAGTTCACAGGCCTGTTTTCCATCCATGAATGTGCGAGGGATTGCATTAGGAGTGAGGACCTCATATCTGATAAGGACAGAGGAGGAGGTGTGTGAGAGTGTGAAGCTTACTTAATGTAAAGAAAAATGTGTTGAACACTTAATGTGTAGAAAAACTAGATGTACCGCAGAGCGGTACAAAATATGACCGCCGCCCAGTCCAGCACATTTTTTCCACAAAAATAAATCACGCTGAAAGGCCTATATGATTCTAACTGTCTCACTAAATTGCATTATCCACACTCAATTCTCACTGATATCTGCTAGACAACAAGTACCAAAACATGATTAGTTCATAGATTTCACATGTAAAATTAATTTTATACAACCCCACCTCCATCTTGCCTGTTCATAATTCTGAGAAATTCTTGAATTGTGTGCATGTATGCATGTACATGTTTATGTTATGCGTGTGTGTGTGTGTGTGTGTGTGTGTGTGTGTGTGTGTGTGTGTGTGTGTGCGTGCTTGTGTGTGTGCCTGTGTATGTGCCTGTGCATGCAAGCGTACATATGTCTACTGTGTGAGTATGTGTCATACGTATGATTACTGTGAATGTATGTGTGTGTGTGTGTGTGTGTATCTGTTTGTGCACATGTGTGCACATGAAATGGGTTAACATGACCCCTGGAGGCAAACATACGGAAAAAAATGGTCATCCTAGGCCCTACAGTTCTCAAGATATTCACAGAGAACTGTGTCTGCCCTACCCTTCTTTCGGGGGGTCCAGTCCAGCGGGGGGGCTACAGATCAAAATGAAAAATTACGGTTCCATGCTATCCATGTGGGGGTACATGCCCACCAAGTTTTGTGTACCCCGGTCTTTCAGTGTCCCGGGAATCCTTGTTGGTGTACGTCACTAAATGTACACATAAATTATTTTATTGTAAGGCCCCCCATGAACGAAAGTACACAAAACTTGGCATGCATTCGGAGGGTGTCATAATGATCCTACACTTTTAATTTCGTGCAGTTTTGACCTTGTCAGCCAGAGATATTGTGATGAAAATACCTAATTTTTTGCTTTTTCATTTTTAACTAGGTGGCGCTATACATAAAATAAGTGGTAATGGGATGGGTTGGCATGCCCCCTTAAGACCAACATACATAAAAAAGGTGGACCTCCTAGGCCCTACGGTTATCGAGATATTCACAGAAAACTGTCTCCGGCCACCTACAGGCCAGTTGGTGTATAGTAACATAAATTAATTTATTGTGTGGCCCCCCATGAACGGAATTCCACGAAACTTGGCGTGCATACAGAGGGTGTCATAATGATCCTACACTTCCAATTTTGTACAGTTTTGACTTTGTTAGGTCACAGATACCTTCAATTACAACACCTCATTTTTACTTTTTTGTGTTTAACTAGGTGGCGCTATACATGAAATGAGTGGTTATGGAATGGGTTGACATGGCCCCTTGAGATCAACATACAAAAAAAAATGGTCCTCCTAAACCCTACGGTTTTCGAGATATTCACAGAAAACTGTGTCTGCCCTACCCTCCTTTCGGGGGGTCCAGTCCAGCGGGGGGGCTACAGATCAAAACGAAAAACGATGGTTCCATGCTATCCATGTGGGGTTACATGCCCACCAAGTTTCGTGTACCCCGGTCTTTCAGTGTCCCGGGAATCATTGACAGAAATTTGGGCATGCGAAAAAAAAAAAAAAAAAAAAAAAAAAAAAAATCTGACTAAACCTATATGACCGCTGCTTCGCTGCGCGGCGGTCATAATGAGAGCAGAAAAATAAAACGAGTTGAAACAAATAAAAGATGTATTAATCATATAACTGCTTAAATCCAGCTAGCTCAAAAACAAATAAAAATGTGGGAATGCTGCAATAATGGATAACCAGTGTGGAACAAATAAGACTTAAAGGAACCGTATGTAAGAAATGTATTTCAATTAATCATAAAATGGCCCTGATACTTATATCACTGACAACAGTAGTCCGGCCAGGATATTGTCATTTACAGTAAACAGTGATGCCCTCAACTGATGTTTTGTCATGTCATGTTGTGTTTTGGCCTGAAGTGCCACCCTCCACCTATCTACTACTCACAAAGTCAGTAGTGTTTCGGCATCCGAGTTGGCAACCTCGAGGGGGAGGGGAAGGGGATACACCGCTCTACAGTAATTTGAAAGTGATTGCAGTACCAGTTTTGGCCACAATCTTACATATGGCTCCTTTAAAGAATGTTTGCTTACGTAAAACATAAAGTGTTTCTACTTAGATATAAAAATGTTTTGTTTTAGATTTAAAGTCTGTTATGTTTAAATGAAATGTGTTTTGAACAAATGTAAGAAAAAGACATACTAGCAGTAAAAAACTGTACGCAAGTGAGGGGTCAACAAGAAGACAACAGACAAGAGGAACACGAAATAGAGAAGCATTCACTCATGGCAGGACGCGATAAGATCAAGCCAGGGCGTACGGCCCGCTCAAAAAGGTATCAAAAGAGAACGACCCCCCTTGAAAAATCCTCTTTTCGGACTTTGCAGATCGAGAAGCAGATACATTTTTATTTTTTGTACTTAATAAAGTCAAAACTTTTGTTAAAAAGACCGTCCAGAGTTCTTTTCGTATTTCACTGTCTCCCCTATGTCATGGAGAAGATTGAACTCCTTGCAACAGAGGCATCAGCCTAGGTGACCCGCGCAAAGCTGGTAAGTTGTCTGCTCGAGGGCTTACTTTCTAAGACTGTTTATGGGCAAAACACACTTCACAATGAACTGATACATACAGGAGTAGCAATCTCAGCTGTGTATTTAGGAAGGAAAGTCCGATGCACCAGAGCAGACAAAAAACGCAACCTAACTCTGTTAGCAGATTTAGAGTTCTTTTAAGGTCCAAAATGCACTTCATACAAGCGAGGATACGAAAATCTGTTGATAGATACAAATGTATTTAGAAACTGACCCTAAATTATTATAGATATTATAAGATCTGTTATATGTTATATGTATATTCTAAGATCTGTCTTTAAGAAAAACTTTATATCTGGCTAAGTTCCTCTTAACCTCTCATTAACCATAGTGACATTGACAAACCAAGGGAAATTAGGGAATAGAGAATAGGGATAGAGATAGAGAGAGCCTCAGCCCCAAACCCCAGATTTGGGGTTTTGATTCAGATAGAGAGCCTCTCAGTCAGGACAACCCTCTCGTACATCTCAAACCTGTCGAAAAGGGGCCCTCGCATCAGACACAAACACAGAAAGTGCTTCCTCTTTTTGTGCTGTAAGAGCCTCACAGCCCTAAGTTTCACACACACACATTACACACACACACACACACACACACACACAGGAGTAGCGATCTCAACTGTGTTACAGGAGCCCCGAAGACACCAGAGTCAGTGTTTCCCATACATTGACTTATTTGTGGCGGCCCACCACAATATCAACATTGACCACCACACAATGATTTTCTATGTTGTACTATTTAAATGGGATGAAATCTTCATTTCATCTTTCTATCTCTCTCTAATTAAGTTATAGGAAGCAGTATACCTACACTAACGTTAGTCGAGGTTTGCACACTATAATGTTAAAGCTACTTGTCAATATCTACTTCTTGTGCAAGGCAAGTATAACTATAGGCTATTCATTGTATTGACTGACACAGAATGTTTGCTCAACATCCCCCCCCCACCTACCACCACAAATACAATTAAATGCTGTGGGAAACACTGAGAGTGGACACAAAACGCAACACTAGACTACACAAAGACATACAAACACACACACACACACACACATACACACACACACTCACACACTGACCTCTGTCTGAACTCCTGGAAGGGGATGCGGTTGGGGAATCCCTGTCGGCAGATACGGATTCCCTCTAGAACACCGTTACACCTGAGTTGGTCCAGAACCAGGTGAGGAGTCAGCTTACCTGCCTGAGGGGGAGGGGCAAGAGGGCACTTCAGTAAATATGTAAACATATCAACAAAGCATCATCAGTAAATATGTAAACATATCAACAAAGCAAAGGTAGAATAGAATTGAGAATTGATGGACTCATGGTTTACGCCGTTTCATCTCCTATTTATTTTTCTTTAACACGTTCACTATTCACAATTCACAATTCATCTTCATACATGTGCCTGACATTTCCTCTCTTCCCTTTCTTTTTCATCCCTTCATTTTTAATACTCTCTCTGTCCCTTCACTCTCCTCATACCCCCCTTCCCCCGGCTCACTATCTCTTAGTTTTTTCCTCTCTCTTTGTTTTTTTTTTTTGGGGGGGGGGGCTTTTATGCCTTATGAGTGACAGGAAGCGAATGGGAGAGAGAGCAGGGGTGGGATCCGGAAAGGACCACGGGGCAGGAATCGAGCCCGGGTCGCCGGCGTACGGTGCAGGTGCCCCAGCCAGTTGTGCTACAGCTGGGGCCCTCTCTGTTATTGTTACCTTTGTTCATCTCTCTCTCAATCCCTCCCTCCCTCTTTCTCTCTCCCTCCATCCCCCATCCCTCTCTCTCTCTCTCTCCGTACCCTCTTCTCGTGGTTGGGGATGATGCAGCGCAGGAAGTTGGGGTTGGTGTTGCGGAGCGTGGCCATCAGCTTGGTCAGGGACTCCTTGTAGAGCTGGCCCACCGTGCGGAACATGCCCTTCTTGGTCTTCAGGCCGGCGGCGCCGAAACTGACCGATCCGCTGCTCTCACTGCCCACCTGGTCCAATCCCACAATCCTCTCCACTGGGAGGAGGAGGGAAGGAGCAGAGATCAGAAGTCAGTAACGGCACACGTGATTGGTTGACATGAAGGCAGAAGTCAGTAACGGCACACGTGATTGGTTGACATGAAGGTGGAGTGGGAAGGTGTGCTGCGCTGGTCGTTCGTAGTGATGGAGGTGGAGTGGTAAGGTGGGGTGCGTTTGTGTTTGGTAGTGATGGAGGTGGAGTGGGAAGGTGTGCTGCGCTGGTCGTTCGTAGTGATGGAGGTGGAGTGGTACAGTAAGGTGTGGTGCGTTTGTGGTTGGTAGTGATGGAGGTGGAGTGGTGGTGGAGTGGTGGTATTGGATTTTGACTGGCAGTGCAGTATGGGACATGTATTCTGTGAGATGACCAGCTATCTTGAGAAAAACGAGTGAAAATGCAATGCTTTTGTGGAAATGCATTTCCACCAGATTGCTGAAATTCTGTTTCTGTTTGGGTTGGTGAGGACTCTGCGTCCAGCTGATGGTCATGTCACTCCATCAGACCAGACTGCCAACTCCAAACAGACTGAATTTCACTCAGTCAGAAGCACGATGAGGTATCGCACTACAACAGCACTACATCCACACAGCTACTACAAGACTCTATGAAGACCATCTCACACAGGGTCCGCTCGAATTCAGGCTGACAGTGAGGTGATATCTTACTATTGGCTAACATTCTAGCAGTGCAATAACACCATACTTTACTGTAGATATTATCTTAAAAGGTTGTTTGAAACCAACATTCTTAATGGATGCCATTTCCATCACAAGAAAGTTATGCGTTATGAGAAACCTGTCTAATATGGCAGTGAGCCAACGGCGGGGCAGCAACCTTCTAATTCGAACGGACCCAGAGAATCGGTGTCGGCTCACTCTGAAACGGATCCGGCCATGATCCGGCTCAGATCCGTCACACTGTCAGCTCCTGAATTGGACATGAGTTCTACAGCACTACAGCACACAGCCACATCTTATCATAGCGTCAGAGAAAGAACACACACAGAGAACTACATGAGAACACGAGCTAGAAAGAGAGGACTAAAAGACTGGACTAAAATGGAGAACCAAAAACAGCAACAACAACGTGGGTAGGGAGCGATGGAGAGAGAGAGAGAGAGATGGAGGGAGAGGTGGAGAGGAGAGGTGGAGAGGAGAGCGAGAGCAGGAGGGATGCTGGAGAAGGAGGACAGAGGAGGGAGGGGAGGAGTGAACCTACTGTCTGAGCCGTTAGTCTGCAGGGTGGCGTAGGAGTCGAAAAAGTAAACACGAGGAAGAGTCTGAACCTCTGAGGAGGAGACGAAAGACAGACACACCCAGAGAAAGAGAGAGAGAGAGGGAGAGAGAAAGAGAGAGAGAGAGAGAGAGAGAGAGAGAGAGAGAGAGAGAGAGAGAGAATGAGGACAGCGAGACCCAGAAAGAGACCAGGAGAATGATAAGGAGAGAACATGAAGGAGCGGTCAGATTTTAGGGGCAGTGAGAGGCAAGCAGTCAGAGGAGTGAGAGAGAGCCAAAAAGAGAGGGAGGGAGAGAGAAAGAGAGAGAGAGAGAGAGAGAGAGAGAGAGAGAGAGAGAGAGAGGGATGAGATTAGAGAGGCAGCAGAGAGAAGACCAGCTGTTAATGCAGGTATTCAAATAAAAGTGAGGATTAGTTCATTAGTTATCATCTCAACATTATATTACACGTTCATAATGACAGTATCCCAGAAGAACCTGTCACCCAAGGACACATAGACACACAGATTATCAATACATGAACAATAAATGATTCGATCAATGGTTAGAATCGCTCTTTGTTAACAAATTAAACTGATTGAGTTAATTGCCGAGCGATGAGGGTTGATTGCGTACCTTCTCTCCACAGCTCAGAGATGAAGTGATCAGAAGATTGGTGGAGAAGAGAGGCCACGTTGTCATTCAGGGGGTCCATGTTCTTCACCAGCCAATCATCTGCCTTATAGTCAACCTGGGGGGTGGAGACAGGAAACAAACAGTCAGACAGAGGAAGTGAGGTCAAATGTCTCTCATACACAGACTTGTGGACGGACAGGAAGAGGAGCAGAGGGAGCAAAAATGAAAAAAGAGAGAGGGGGAAGAAGAGTTCAACATGGCATGAGAGAAAGAGACAGAGAGAGAGACTGAATTGTTAAGGCGGAGCAAGATACTTTGTCGTAGTTCATGTCTATAGGCGCAAAATGGGGATCGAATCCTGTCTGCATAAAGAGGCTTGTCGATGACGTGTTGATGAGCATACGTTGCAACCGGCCAACAGCAGCAGGATAAATAATCGGCGCACACCTGATATAAGGTCGATTTTCTCCAGACTGGAATGCTCAAAAACTTTAAAAATGAACCTGAAATGTTCAGAAGGGTTTGAGGATCATGAAAACGTGCCCAAAATTCACATTCCTAACTCTATAGAACTAAGATCTTAGCATATGTGGTGAAATTCTGAGCTATGCCCATAGACTTCAATGGAGCAGTCGCTGCCTCTGCTCTGCATAAAGGGGGATTTTGACCCCCCCTCGTGCGATCCGGGTTCCCGGAAGTGGCTCCTCATGAAATATCTTGCTCCGCCTTAACAATCTTTGACTGAAACACCATGGGAGACTGTGAAAGAGAGACAAGCAGGTAGACTCAGAGACAGACAGATGGAGCAGTAAAGGGTTTGTCACCTTGCATAGTGAATAAAGGAGAGACAGACAGACAGAAAGACAGAGAGAGATGGACAGCTAGAAGGGTAACCGGTGTATCACCACTGACCGCGCAGTGGTTGATGGAGAGCCAAAACAGACGGAGACGGATAGGAGACAGACAGACAGACAGACAGACAGGCGGACAGACCACCTTGCCGGCGTAGTGGATGGTGGACAGACAGACAGAGAGATAGACAGACAGAGTGGTAAGTGGTGCATCACCTTGCCGGCGTAGTGGATGATGGAGAAGTCGGCCTCCTCCTGCCTGAGCTGTCTCGGCTTGTGGAATTTGGAATGCGAGCCCTGCTCGGCCGACAGCTTGTCAACGAATGTACGGTCCGTCGCCCGTGGGAACCAGCACTCCTCGTCCAACAGGGCCAGCACGCCTGGAGGGTGAGCCTATAGGGCAAAGGTAAGAGGCCAAAGGTCATCACACCTGCACAATGTACTAGCTATGACAGTTTTTCAGAGACAACACAAATAAGCTTACAGTTATGGACATTTTTGGTATTTGCCATTGATATATTTGTAAGAATAGACATACACATGTTTGTGTCCTCATAAAGTCAACAAGATATAATGAACCTGATGTAAATAACCTGCAAGCGCACACACCCAGACACACAAACACACACACACACACACACACACAGACATAGATACTGACCGGCCTCTCAATGAGGTCTATGCAGGGCTGCAGGTCGAGGCCGAAGTCGATGAAGTTCCACTCGATGCCCTCGCGCTGGTACTCCTCCTGCTCCAGGATGAACATGGTGTGGTTGAACAGCTGCTGCAGCTTCTCGTTGGTGTAGTTGATGCACAGCTGCTCAAACGAGTTCAGCTGCGGGGATTGAGAGTAGGGAAGGGCCAGATTAGAGACTCCAGTCAGTCAGATTATCATCTCTTTTGTTCGTACTGTCACCAGCAGATTTATATCGAGCTGTAGTAGTAAGGTAGAACGATAGATACATAGATAGATAGCTCCCCACATCTCCATGTAGAGTTGCAGTGAAAAGAGAAAGAGAAAGCAGTTCAAGTGTTAAAAGCAGTTAACAGTGACGTCATGGACACAGGAGAAGCGGAATAACCGCAACGACATCGGATTCACGTTTTTAACGATATTCTTTGGTAGCCCAAGGCTATTCACGTTTTCAATGATATTCTTTGGTAGCCCAAGGCTATTCACGTTTTTAACAATATTCTTTGGTAGCCCAAGGCTAGAGTATAAGTATATACAGTATACTCTTTTGATCCCGTGAGGGAAATTTGGTCTCTGCATTTATCCCAATCCGTGAATTTGTGAAACACACTCAGCACACAGTGAGGTGAAGCACACACTAATCCCGGCGCAGTGAGCTGCCTGCAACAACAGCGGCGCTCGGGGAGCAGTGAGGGTTAGGTGCCTTGCTCAAGGGCACTTCAGCTGTGCCTACTGGTCGGGGTTCAAACCGGCAACCCTCCGGTTACAAGTCCGAAGCGCTAACCAGTGGGCCACGGCTGCCCCCACCTCTATTCACATATTTAACGATACTCTTTGGTAGCCCAAGGCTATTCACGTTTTTAACAATATTCTTTGGTAGCCCAAGGCTATTCACGTTTTTAACATTATTCTTTGGTAGCCCAAGGTTATTCGATTTTGACTTTTTTGTAGGACATGCCAAAACATCTCAGTTGAACTACATGACTGAGTTCATGGAATGCATGCCACAATGTGTTAAGGAAAACAACAATATCTGTTGTCGCAATCGATTGTCATCCAAAAACACAACTTTCCACAACGTTCTGTGTAAGTGACCATCTGCAAATTACACATTTAATTAATTTTACATCACTATGGTCTGCCTAACAGACTGTCTTCAGGCGTGTTTTTATTGACGGAAAATGAGTGAAATCAAATGTCCTCAAGTTTCCACCTCAACGTTTTTGTATTCCAAAACAAGTGACTGATTTGACTGACTGACTGACTAAATAGAAAGCAAAGTTATATTAATCTCTCTCTCTCTTGTCTTTCTTGCTGATCCGAAAAACTATCCAATTCGTGACTCAAAACTGTGATATGATTTGAATCGCGAGTTTACGCTGTGATACTGTGATGAATATGGGTGACATTTAGGCTCTGTGATATTTAGATGAATACAAGCTGTTGCTGGACTTCTGTGAAAGAAAGACTACAGAGGCAGAATCAGATGGAGAAATACTGGCATTCTATCAGCGCACACACACATACACAGGTGAGATGCTGTATTGCTTAGTAAGGTTTCGCCCTGTTGCTTTTGTTTGTGTGTCTCTCTCTGATTCCTATGGTGTCT
>NW_027468587.1:10428244-10430744 GCF_046254945.1 Alosa pseudoharengus | reverse complement strand
GACACACACAGACTTAGGCATGTTATACACATACTGTACAGTATGCACAGAAAGCCATGTTGATACGCATGACTACATACACCACCCCTGCACATACACATAACACCAACTCACACACGCGCGCACGCACGCGCGCACGCACATTCACATGCACGCACATTCACATAAAATAGATACCCATCCCACCCACAGATAAGACAGATACAAAGTCCACAGATAACATGAGGAGACCCAAGGTCTATCTAGGACCAAGGAGCAGGACCCAAAGCTTTTTAGTGATTTTTAATTAGTGCAAACCGACACCGAACCGACTTTATTCGGTTTGCACTAATTAAAAATCACTAAAAAGCTTTGTGCGCTCCGGTCCTGCTCCTTGGTCCTAGATAGACCTTGGGTCTCCTCATTGACTTCTGCGTGCTGTTCCGTGAGCACCAACCAGGCTGAAGTGCAAGTGACCCCCTTCGACTACACAGATAACATCTCATTCCTCTTTTTTCGCCATCCATAAGCAGATACCCGCTGTCCAGCCTTGACCCACCCGCCTGCCCCCCCGCACGGACAGAGAGACAGAGAGCATCAACCGCCCTCTTTCCAATGATTTCATGATATATCTGAATGATATCTCACTTGATGTATATTTTTGGGGCTTTTTATGCCTTTAATAATAGGACAGTGGAAAAAGATAGGAAATTAATGGGAGAGAGAGCAGGGGTGGGATCTGGAAAGGACCACGGGCCGGGAATCGACCCCGGGTCACCAGAGTACAGTGCAGGTTCCCCAGCCAGTTGCGCCACAGCTGGGGCCTGATGTGTGCTTTTAAATGTGCTTACGGGACTGCAACTAAACACTGTTTTGAAGTTTGAGAAAAAGCTTTGCTTTGGGCTGGTCTCAGACTTAAATGGACAAAGGTCACATGTTTCCTCAGTGTCAGAGACATTCAGGCACCTATCAAATGAATGAGGGTAATCTTTTACTCACGGTCAGATTATTTTAATATTTTTAAGAGGCACTAAGTGAAAGCTCTATGCACTTTGTAGTAAATAAATATATAATTCCAGATGTTTGCCCTTCTTCTTACACAGATATCATGAATCTTTTAAATGCATTGAGTATTGTGAAATCTTTTAAATGCATTGAGTATTGTGAAATCTTTTAAATGCATTGAGTATTGTGGAATCTTTTAAATGCACTGAGTATTGTGAAATCATGAATCTTTTAAATGCATTGAGTATTGTGGAATCGCTGTATCGTGATATTATTGTTACTGTGGGCAAAATATGATGGTGTGTGTGTGTCGGTGTGTGTGTGTCTGTGTGTGTGTGTATGTGTGTGTGTGTGTGTGTGTGTAAGAGGGAGTGTGAAAAAGCGAGAACACACTTTAGTGTATGCAGGAATGTTTATGTTGAAGTTATCAGCTGAATATCTGATAGCAGTGATGTGCAGGCACTTTGATCCCCAGCTCCCTCTCTAATCATCTCTCTGGAACACAGCTCTTCTCCTGTCCTGCACGCACACACACACACACACATGCGTATATTGACCACACACACACACACACACACACACATATATATATATATTCACCACCCACACACACACACACACAAACAGGCCTGAAATAGGATACCTGACTGCTGATCACTCACAATGATGAGACTGAGGTCGAGTTACACTCGCCTGCATACAGACATACCGGTACACGCTACCACCAACACACACACACACACACACACACACACACACACACACACACACACACACACACACACACACACACACACACACACACACACACACACACACGTATGTTCATGTGTGCATGTTTTGGGCTACGTATCCCGTACCCTCTACTTTAGAGCAAGATCAGAAGGCCCTGTGCACACCTGAGCTTAGTCTACCTGGACAATATTTGACGAGGACAACAGGCCATAAGGTGCCGAGTGCTGCACAGGGAGAGTTGGCAGCAGTACCTGTGACACAGTCAGCCATATTTCATGAGGCTACTTATCATAAGTCTTGTGTCAGCACTGTTCATTACACCCAAAAAGGCCTGTCGTCTTCACTAACTACAGCGCTGTTCATTACACCCAATAGGCCTGTCGTCTTCACTAACCACATCCTCGTCCACCTCACCCTGTTCACTTCTCCTCGTTGGGTCGAAGTGCTCTCTGGACCGTAGCACTTCCCACACACTCTTTATCTCTACTCACACAATGATGAGCCTGCACTTTATCAGAGTTGGAACACTGGGGGACATCCATTCATTTTAGATCAGTCAACGGATCTCTGATACACACACACACACACACACACACACACACACACACACACACACACACACACACACACACACACACACACTTACATAGATGAGTCCTGAGTAGTATCTCTCGGTGAGGTTGTGCAGGACGGACGCCTCGTTGAGGCAGGTGAGGTCGGCCATGTCCTCCACCTTGCTGAAGCGTGGGGGGTTCATGCGCTGCACTTCCTCCCGTGACAG
>NW_027468587.1:10320744-10420744 GCF_046254945.1 Alosa pseudoharengus | reverse complement strand
CAGCACGCTGGGGGTAACTTGGGTGCAGCGGTGACATTGGGGCTAAAATTGCGCTACCAAAGCAGTCGCCTTTCGGCCTCGAGTACATCGGCTCCTGCGCCCATCCAACTGATGGTCATCGCAACATCGATCTGGAGGCTGAGTCAGCTCGCACAGTCCCAATATTAAGCATACAACAATGCATGGCCACAAAGACGCGTAACCACACCTAGAAGCGTGAAGTGATGAATAATTACTACTGATAAATGACTCCCCACTACCGGCCATAGCCTAGTCGGTTTGCCTGAAATGGATAATGGGGAGACAGAAATGCAGCTAACTAAATCTGACAATGATAATAACAATAATAATAACAATAATAACATTAATAATAATAATTATTATTAGCAAGTAAAGCAAGTAAAATGATGACGGTCATTATTCCTACGACAAAAATCTGGTTCAAGTAAAAATTGTATGAGTCCACAAAGACAAATAGCCACCGATTCTGCTTAACGTTACCATTTAGAGGTTAATTCGAGTTAACGCTTACCAGAATAGCTGTCTTGCCGTTTTGTAGCCAACAAATTACTGAACGCCGACTATTATGGCTATGTAATTGGCTATATAATTGGCCAAGGATGTCTTTAATATACAATCTACATCAAGGACCGTGTTGAAAGGAGAGACTGTGTCTTTGCTGTCCCGACTATCGTATGCAGTGTCATTTTCAGCTATGCCACCCGCATTTAGACTAACCAAGCTAGGTTAGCAAGTGGCTAACCTATGAAATGCGATACGACACGGTCCAAGAATTGAATTGATGTGAATTAAACAAGAAACACGTCTTACCTTGAGCGTTCTGTCCAAAATGATGGCTATGTTCAGGCAGTGGAGGTAGAAATAAGGCGTGGGTTTGATTTTCCTTTTGATATGAAGTGCAGCGAGTATACTGCAAATGCGGCTTTTATCATTACACCGCTCACTAGCGAAGCCGCACACACACGTTCACTCTGAGAATAAAACAGACCGCAAAGTACTGGCAAGTAAACTACTTCATTGTAAAACGGTTCTTCCTATATGTCATCCAATCAAATTTCAAATTACGTTTAAAGACTCAACCCCCGACGAAAGCTTAGCCAATTGTAATCCAATTTTGAATGTAAGGCCCACCCACTGAAAAGAGAACTCCTATTCCGCCCATGTGCTGGCAGAAGACAATAGAACGACGAATAGCATACAGGACATTAACATTGACAGCCACTGCAAGCAATCAGAATTGAGAACAGGGCGTCCGTGAGGTCTGATAGGCGTAAAGAATAACAAACCAAAGGATAGAGGCAGGTGTCCCATAGTAAAATATCGTAGTAGAGAGGAGATTTGCGCGCTCTTTGTTGATGACAGCGGTGTCTGTTGCGCCGTCTGGGGAGGCACGAGCTGACATACCGGCTGCGTGTAGTATAGGGCAGCCGCCCCACATTCTGATCTGGGATTCCGTGACCGCACCTTGTGTTATAAAGGGCAAACAGGGTTTCCTCCCTATACAGAACACCTCCATAATAAAAGACGTACATAAAATGTAGCCTACAGCAGCCTAAATTACATTATTACCATTGTAATCATAATAATAATATTAATAATAGTAATAACAATGCTAATAATAATAATAAGGCCCAATACTACAACTAATAATAATAACAAAACGACAAGGGCTACTGCAGGGCATACCATCTCAATAATAATAATAATAATAATAATAATAATATAAACTCAATAATAATACTAATAATACGACTCTATGGACAAAGTACAGGTGTTGGATAATCAATCAAATAGGGTTTTATTGCTTAGGACAATGTCCCTCCACGATGTCCCTCCATGATACACTTATGTTTTTACACACATACGAGTGGGACAGGCAAACAAAACAAAAAATGCAAAAGCTATAAGAAAACAAACAAACGAAAGACAGCTACTGATTTCTCCTGCATGTTTCTCTGCTGTAGGTATACTGTCTGTGTTCCAGGTCACCTGTGAGCATCTAATAGGAAATGAAATAGACTTTGAGACTTTTCTTTTTCCTAGTGAGGCCATCATTGACCTGGTGTTTGAAAAGAAAATGCAGGTGGTCAGGATTCAAGTTACATTCCTTCTAAACTGGAAAAGTCACGCTCTCTCTCTCTCTCTCTCTCTCTCTCTCTCTCTCTCACACACACACACACACACACACACACACACACACACACACACACACTCACTCACAAACACACACACACACACACACACACACACACACACACAAACACTTAGACACATAGCCATGCTTGCAGTCAATCAGTAACATAAAGAGGCAGTAATATTAAATAGCAAATCAATACAAATAAGATCATAACATTGTGTACAGTGCTAGCTTATGTCTGTAGGGTCATTTAAAACAATATGTGTATAACTTTGTGCTTTGTGTCACATGTGCTCACACATTGAAAACCAAAACCAAACATCTCTTTAGTAACATTACATCAACATCTCACTATGCATCTAATCAGTTTGGAAATAAACACATATTAAAATAGATATAGACAATAAATTCATCACTTCATTTCCAGTAGACTCCTATGTTCACAATACCCACTCAGCCACATCAGGACACTGCAAAGAAATAAAGCAGCGTTTTTTGTTTTGTTTTTTTTCCCCTCCAGTCACATATTTTGCAAAGTTTACAAGAATGGTGCAATCATCCGAGAGAAAAGTAAGTGCTTTTTGAATAGTCAGTGCAGAGTGCCCTGATCTTTAGCCTGCAGTCCTCTCGCACAGTGCCTTCGCTCCTATGCTACAGTACTAACTCAGCGGTTACACTGAGGCAGACGTATTGCAGATTCAGGGACCTTTCACACATTTCCACGGCTCCACCTCTCTCAAAAAAGAGTTCTCATCCCCACTGACAAAACCAAGTGGAACCGTTTTACACCCATTGAACAAAAGCCATCTCAGTATAACCGTCAGCGCTGTCATGCCTTCACACTGGAACTGACTGGTGCAGACAACAGTGTGTCCATGGCATATTTGTCAGGCACTGTACCACTCAGTAAAACAGCCCTCCTGTAAGCCATTACTGTTACATATAAATACTTCTACAATGAATAACAAAGTCAAAATCTGTGATAGGAATATAAAATGTATGAATGGTATGACAGAAAGGGTTACAGATGAATATTGTGAAATATTTTCCGAGCGTATGTAAAACTACCTTCATATCAACACACTTGTCACACTTGTGAATAATGCCATAAAAAAATCTTTTTTTCTCCAGAATAAAACAAAAAATTAAAAGACTAAAATAAAAATACAGAATACAGTTTTAAAATGACTTGCAGTAGAGAAGCAAGAAACCACCTAAAATTGCTGCAGATTTTCTGTGGTTTCTTCCATTTGTTGTGCAGTAGCTTAAACACGTTGCCCAACACTTAACCCGAGACACAACCCCAGTGGCAGCCAACCCCGGAGCAGGCCTGGCTCTGATCTGGCTGAAACCCGGCAGATCCCTGCCTGCCGGGTAAGGGTCCGACCCTCTCAAGAGTCGGCCACCACCAGGAGAGGATTCACCAGCAGCGAGGTTGAAAGGATTCACAGGAAAAAGAACTCATTTGACTCATGTCAGGGTTATGAGAGTAATACACTACAAACACAAACACTTATATATGTGATAACTTGATTCAAGTAATAATACATAAAATAGTCCAGGTCATGCCATGACATGCTTGACTTGTCCAGTGTGCATCGCTGTTGCTGAGCGCGCCCACAGGGGGGCGCTGTTGCATCTCTGTTGGGTACGTGCTGAAGCCACTGCAGGTCCCAGCGCCAGGGCTGTGCCAGTCCCACACAGGGCACAGATAGCGCCAGGAAGTTACAAGATCGCCAGGGCCAATCAGCCAACAGGTGGCGCTACAGCCCGCCTCCTCTCCAGCTCCTCCTTTCTCTCCCACACGAGGCTTTCACTCCCCTCCCTCCCTCTCTCTCTCTCTTCCTTTTTCTGTCTGTCTCTGCCTTTTTCTATCTTCCTCACCTTCTTCCTCTCTTTCTCTCTTTTCCTCTCTCTTTTCCCTCTCTCTAGCCGTTCCCTGTTCATCTCCTCATCAGTGTCTCCTGTCTCTCATTCAGTCAGTCGGTCTTACTCTGCCCCACTTACCTCCATGCTGCTCTGCACTGCTGCACAGCTGTCGCCTCACCCCATTTCCCATCTCTGTTCAGATCTACTCACTCATCCAGCTCTCCTCTCCTAGTCTCAGTTCTATCTATTCTCCTCTCCTCTCCTCTCCTCAGTTCTGTCTATTCTCCTCTCCTCTCCTAGTCTCAGTTCTGTCTATTCTCCTCTCCTCTCCTCTTCTCTCCTTAGTTCTGTCTATTGTCCTCTCCTCTCCTAGTTTTAGTTCTATCTATTCTCCTCTCCTCTCCTAGTCTCAGTTCTGTCTATTCTCCTCTCCTCTCCTCTTCTCTCTTCTCCTCAGTTCTATCTATTCTCCTCTCCTCTCCTCTTCTCTCCTCTCCTCAGTTCTGTCTATTCTCCTCTCCTCTCCTCTCCTCTCCTCAGTTCTGTCTATTCTGGTCTCCTCTCCTAGTCTTAGTTCTATCTATTCTCCTCTCCTCATCTAGTCTCAGTTCTGTCTATTCTCCTCTCCTCTTCTCTCCTCTCCTCAGTTCTGTCTATTCTCCTCTTCTCTCCTAGTCTCAGTTCTGTCTATTCTCCTCTCCTCTTCTCTCCTCTCCTCAGTTCTGTCTGTTCTCCTCTCCTCATCTAGTCTCAGTACTGTCTATTCTTCTCTCTTTGTTCCTCTCCTCTTTCTTTCCTCTTCTATTCTCTCTGCCATCTCTCCCTCACTACTCCCCCAACTGTTCTCCCCTCATCCCTCATCACCTCTCTTCTTCTCTTCTCCCCATCCTCACTGCACCTCTTCTCTTATCCTTTACTCCTCTCTCTCTCTCTATCTATCTCTCTTCCTCCCATTCTCTCCTCTCCATCTTTCTCTTCCTTTCTGAATCTTGTTCCCACCACCCATCACCTGTGCCCCCGACCCCCCCCCAGGTTCACTGAGCGTGCGGGTGTTCCGAGGCGGCCCGTGAGCCACGTCGTGGTGGGGGTGTGGGGGCGGCCGAGGGCGTGGCGGAGGGGGGCCGCGGCTCGGGGGAGGGGGACGCGGAGGAGAGCTGCAGGGCCACTTCGTTCTCGTAGCAGAAAGACGAGCGCGAGTCCATGATGTGCTGTCTCTCCACCAGGTCCTTAGCACTGCAGGACGGCGTGCTGGGGATCTCGTACGTGCGGTGGAAGTAGGCGTAGTCCACCTGGTGCAGAGATTAGGACCACACGCACACACACATGCACACACACACACACACACACACACACACATACATAAAGTCACATAATGCACACAAACGCAAAACACACAGATACGCACAGATATACATACACAGACACAGACACATGCAGACACACACACAGAGACATTAAAACACAAGGACACAAAGAGGAAGAGTAGCACAGACACAGAAACATAAAGCCAAGGGTTAGCTGAATGTCTTCTCAATGATTGGTCAGAAGGGCAAGGCCACTCATGGTCACTCTTTGTCCTCAGAGCATCCTTTTATTAGCGTCTTTCTGTCCCGGTCCCTTCCCCCCTCTTCTCTTTTGTCCTACTCCACCTCTAATCCATCTCTCCTTGTCCCACACACCCATCACTACCACCCCCCTCTCATGCTCTCTCTCTCACTCTCTCTCACTCTCTCTCACTCTCTCCCCCTCTCTCTCACTCTCACTCTCTCCCCCTCTCTCTCGCTCACGCTCTCTCACACACTTTCTCCCGCTCTCTCACACACTCTCTCCCCCTCTCTCTCACTCTCTCCCCCTCTCTCTCTCACTCTCTCCCCCACTCTCTCGCTCACGCTCTCTCACACACTCTCTCCCCCTCTCTCTCACTCTCTCCCCCTCTCTCTCTCACTCTCTCCCCCACTCTCTCATAAACTCTCTCCCCCTCTCTCTCATACACTCTCTCCCCCTCTCTCTCCCCCATCTTTCTCTCACTGTCTCCCCCTCTCTTTCTCTCTCCCCCTCCCTCTCTCCCCTCTTTCTCAAAAGGGAGGAAACCTCCTCCTTCCCTTCCAAACATCTCTTTTACTGTAATACCCCTCACCCAATCTCTCTTTTACACACAAGCGTGTGTTTAGCTGGTAATACGGGCTGATGTGGTTTTATTGGTGTTTTGATCCTCCTCCCTCACACCTGGTTGTCAGTTGTTCCTCTCTTAGAGTCCAGACTTAATCTCTCTCTTACACACAAGCGTGCACACACACACACACACACACACACACACACACACACACACACACAAACACACACACACACACACACACACACACACACACACACACACACACACACACACACACACACACACACACACACACACACACACACACACACACACACACACACACACACACACACTCCGCCCTCTCACCTGGTAGCAATTCTTCCTCTCGTAGAGCACGGGCTCAAAGCGGTGACCCCAGAGGATCTCGGAGGCCAGGTAGGAGGAGCGGCACTGGGTCGTCATGGCGGTGGCCTCCACCATGCCCTCCAGGATGACCACCACCTCCAAGTCGGAGTCGTTCTCCAGCGTCTGGCGGTCCATCTCGAAGAAAGGGCTCTCCTCGTCGATCTCGTGGACGATGGTGACCGGCGACACCAGGAAGATGCGGTCGGTACCATTGTCGAAACCTACGTTGATGTCCAAGTTCTCCAGGGGGAGGTACTCGCCCTCCGGGGTCACTCGCGGCTACAGGGGAAAGGTCAAAGGTCATCAGGTTCACTGAAGCAGAAAGCAAATCTTCATTTAAGAATTTAAGTCTGATTCGGCTTAGTTCAATTCACTTTGATTCACTACAATCCTCTTGACTTCCAGTCACAGTGTTTCCCATACATTGACTTATTTGTGGTGGCCCACCACAATATCAACATTGACCACCACACAATGATTTTCCAGGTTGTACTACATTGTGCATAAATCTGGTTAGCATCATAACCACGCTGCGCTAATTAAAAACTGTTTATTTCAAGTTAATTCCTCAAACCTACCACCACAAATAGAATACAATTCTGTGGGAAACACTGCACTTCAATGGAATTCAGCTCAGTAGTATATATTTCAATTAAACAACTCAATTAAGATGTACAATATATGTTATTTCTGTTAACACTATTCATTGCCTTGGACTAGCCCCACATTTAAACGTTACAATCTGAATTACATTTGAAGTCTTCTCACACATCAAGTCAGATGCTATACTATGTGGAGATAAGACAATCCTATATGATCCTTAGACAATCATATATGATCCTTTTACCGATAAGACAATCCTATATGATTTTTTTTTACTGACGACTGGCCATTCAGATCAGAACATTTGCACTTCAGACCTTAGCATCTCAGTTTCAGCTCTCCAACCTTCCCCTACAGCATGACCCAGCACTACCTTACATTACCTATGTACGTCATATATCAAGCCCAGCTCATCCTCAACACTGCCAAACCATCAAACGCCAACAGGATTATAATCCCAGATCAAAGCCTGACTCCCAGGTCAACCTCTGGGAGATTACAGAGATTCATTCATCTGATGATCAGGCTGAGACTGCAGCTCGTACCAGGTTGGAGCCCCTGTACCCAATAAAGCCCAGACCAGTGTCAGCACCCACCGAATCATGCCCGGACCAATCAGAGTGAGCACACAATCTGGGCTAGACCAATCAGTGACAGCACACAATCTGGGCTATACCAATCAGTGACAGCACAAAATCAACCAGAGTACACCCAAAGATGGTTGATTACGAAGATACTTCCTGAGAGGCCATTTCCTGTCCCCTGAAATGTATGCAAATAGGGTAGCAGTAGTACACGCCCCGCACGAGGGGGGGCCACTATCCCCCATTTATGCAGTGATCGGACTCCCTTTTTAACATTGAGGTCTATGGCAGAATCCAAGAATTTCCCAGAATTTGTCAAAGCCTTATTTTTCTGAGCAATGGATGCACATTTCGGACACGGTATCATGATCTCTAAACCCTCCTCCCCATTTCAGGAAAATGTTATGACAGTATGACCCTCCAGTTGGGAGAAAATCAACATTAATGAAGGTGTACACCAAGTTTATTTTGTACTCCGGCTTCTGTCTGGCGTGGAACCGAGGCGTTCAAACGTCAGTCATACGTCAGTGACACGCCCCTGTGCAGGCGGGGACTGAACCAGAGCCCGTCTCTGACTGAACTCCACTTTGCCCTCATAGACATGAACTAGGACGACCCATCATGCTACGCATTAATTATCTTTGGTACACCATTGTACTCGCACAGCTTTTCCAAAGAGAAAAAACTACCTTTTACGGGCTACTGAGACTTCTCTACAAGCTACTGAGACTTCTCTACAAGCTACTGAGACTTCTCTACAAGCTACTGAGACTTCTCTACAAACTACTGAGACTTCTCTACAAACTACTGAGACTTCTCTACAAACTACTGAGACTTCTCTACGGGCTACTGAGACTTCTCTACAAGCTACTGAGACTTCTCTACAACCTACTGAGACTTCTCTACAAGCTACTGAGACTTCTCTACAAGCTACTGAGACTTCTCTACAAACTACTGAGACTTCTCTACAAACTACTGAGACTTCTCTACGGGCTACTGAGACTTCTCTACGGGCTACTGAGACTTCTCTACAAGCTACTGAGACTTCTGGGCTACTGAGACTTCTCTACAAACTACTGAGGCTTCTCTACGGGCTACTGAGACTTCTCTACGGGCTACTGAGACTTCTCTCTAGGCTACTGAGAGACTTCTACACAGAATGGTTCGGTGACTCAGCTGAGATGACTAAAGCTTGAGGATTGAAACAATACACTGCAGGATCGTGAATTAATGAAAAGAGTTTGTATAATGCTGACACACAAGTTCAACTGCAACACTGCAAACATACAGTATAGCTACACACACACACACACACACACACACACACACACACACACACACACACACACACACACACACACACACACACACACAGGCAGACTCCTACAGAGGCGCATTAGTAGAGAGTAAACTGCAGAGAGTAAACTGAGACAATGGTTTGGAGTTAGAGAACTGTTTGAATTAATCCCTCCGTAAATCTTATAAACCCCCAGCTAGATCCTGAACAGAACAAGCATTCATTATACTGACTCCACACCACACAGATGTTTCTCTCTAATTCTCTCTCTTTCTCATCCCTTCATCCTTCTATCCTTTGTGTCTCTGTTCACAATCACAATCACCTCATTTTTGTCCCATACACACTCCTTTCTTCAGGCTCCTCCCCCCCCCAACACACACACACACACACACACACACACACACGTTCACAGGCTCTCCCAGACTGCAGTTCACAGTAGTCTGGAGGCGGCTCAAGTTTGGCCCTGATGTGGTGTCTCAGGAAGTCTTAGGATCTCTTTGCTGTGATATATAAGACGTGATTCTCTGATCAAACTCAAATTTGCCTCATTTCAAAGTCCCACTGTGTAGTTATCTCAGAAGTGGATATAGATAGATAGATAGACAGATAGATAATGTAGATAGATAGACAGATAAATAGATAGATAGATAGATAGATAGATAGATACTTTATTGATCCCCAAGGGGAAATTCAAGAGGGTATTATGAGGGTAATATGGTTAAATACCAAACTAAATACAGAACAAATATGCTAACTCCACTCTCATACACATTGTCTTGTCTTTCTCTCTATTTCTCTCTATCTAGAAATGTCTCTTTCTCTAAGAAGCCCCATCACCCTCATCAGCTTGTGTCTCTCACACCTTAAAGGAGTTGTGCATCTGTCTCATTTTGCTCTCTCACTCTCTCATCTTGGGGAGCAGTCCCCCTCTCACTCTCTCATCTTGGGGAGCAGTCCCCCTCTCTCTCACTCTCTCATCTTGGGGAGCTGTTCCTCTCTCTCTCACTCTCTCATCTTGGGGAGCAGTCCCCCTCTCTCTCACTCTCTCATCTTGGGGAGCTGTTCCTCTCTCTCTCACTCTCTCATCTTGGGGAGCTGTTCCTCTCTCTCTCACTCTCTCATCTTGGGGAGCAGTCCCCCTTTCTCTCACTCTCTCTCTCATCTTGGGGAGCTGTTCCTCTCTCTCTCACTCTCTCATCTTGGGGAGCTGTTCCCCTCTCTCTCACTCTCTCATCTTGGGGAGCTGTTCCTCTCTCTCTCCCTACTTCATTCTCTCATCCACACACAGACACCTTGATGATGAGGCTTTAACCTGCCTCGCCCTCTCTCTCTCACCTTGAACACCTGTACCCCATATATGTCTCTGTCTCTCTCTAGCTCACATACACACACACTCACTCTCTTTTTCTCTCCCTCTGGCTGTGTGACTTTCTCTCTCTCTCTCTCTCTTTCTCTCTCTCTCTCACACACTCCCTTTCTGTCCAACCTTGAGAAGCTGTGCACCGACGTGTGCCTCTACCAGGTGGTTTTGACGCAGGTTACCCCTCCCCACACACACACACACACACACACACACAGTCACCTTGGGAAGCTGTGCCCCGATGTGAGCCTCTACTAGGTGGCTCCGGCGCAGATTGCCCCACACTCACACACACACATGCACACACACACACTCACACACACACACACACACACATGCACACACACACACTCACACACACACACACACACACATGCACACACACACACACTCACACACACACACACACATACACACACACACACATGCACACACACACACTCACACACACACACACACATGCACACACACACACTCACCTTGAGCATATGTGCGCGGACGTGTGCCTCTACCAGGTGGCTCCGGCGCAGGTTGCCCACCCTCCACATCATGCAGAGCTTGCCGTCCCTCAGCGCTACCACGGCCGAGGTGGAGAAGATCAGCGTCTCGTTGCGCTTCTTGGGCTTGGCGATCTTAGCCATGACCGCCCCGATGATGAAGGCGTCGATGATGCAGCCCACTATGCACTGCAGCACGACGGCGATCACCGCCAGGGGGCAGGCCTCGGTGACGCTCCGGAAGCCGTAACCGATGGACGTTTGCGTCTCCAGGGACAACAGGAAGGCCGCCATGAAGCTGTTGACCTGCTGGAAGCACGGCTCAACCTCCGGCTGCTCCTCCGGCCCAGAATCCACCTCTCCGGAGCCGCCGGGGCCGAAGTCGATGCCCGAGCCCAGCACCGAGGAGCCCGGAGGAGAGTGGGAGGAAGAGGAGGAGGAGGAGGAGGAGGAGAAGGAGGAGGAAGAGGAGGAGGCCGGCGCCAGGTCTCCGTGTGCGGAGGCGATGAGCCAGAAGGCAAAGCCGAAGAGCAGCCAGGAGAGGAGGAAGGAGAGGGTGAAGATGACGAGCATCCAGCGCCAGCGGACGTCCACACAGGTGGTGAACAGGTCCGTCAGGTAGCGCTGGCCCCGCTCACTCATGTTGACGAAGGTGACGTTGCAGCGCCCGTCCTTGCCCACAAAGCGGTTGCGGGGCCCCTGGCGTTGCCGCCGGCGGTGGGTAGGGAGGGAGGGGGAGGGGGAGGTGGAGGAGGTGCGCGGTGACTCCCCGCCTAGAGCGCCCCCGCTGGGCCACGGGCGGACCGCCCTCCTCAACCCCACCCCTTCCTCTCCTCCGTCGTCATCGTCCTCTTCCTCCCTCCCTTGGCAGCTGCCATCCGGCTCTCCTCCTCCTCCTCCTCCTCCTTCGTTGCCGTGCAACATGAGTGCCTTGCCGTTGCGGGTGGGGGGGGAGGCGTCGGAGAGAGGGGACGATAACCCCGAGCTCCCCCCAGCCCCGGCCGTGTCGTCGGCCACACTCTGGGCCAGCTTCATGATCTCCTCCTCGTCCACAGAGCTGTCCACCACCGCGCTAAAACGCCTCTTCACACGGGCAGCCCCCATGTCTGTGTGTGTGTGTGTGTGTGTGTGTGTGTGTGTGAATTTTATGAGTGTTTCTTATATGTTCCAATACTAAAGTAAAGACGGATCTGTGCCTGTAGAGGACGTGTAACACAAAATAAGAGAAAAAGTCTGCTTCCCTTCCTGAGGAAAATTCTTGAAAAAAAAAGAGGTCATCCAACCAATCAGTTAAGTCCTGATAGATGAATCCCAGAAATCACCCAGTCATCCCAGTCATTGTAAGAAGAAAAAAACTCGGTGTGTTGTTTATTTGAGAAATATCCCCAGAAAGCTGTCACAGCCCAGAGTCTTTATCTGGCCGCTGTCTGAGTCTCAGGCCGAGCATCTTCAGAACCAGTGTTTTTTAATCAGAGTCCCAGCCAAAGCTGCACAGCGGGATCACACACAAATCCAAAATCCTCTGGTACCACCGCCGCCGCCGTGCAATCTGGGACTCGGTCAGGGCCACGGCCAGGTTGTTCAGGTCAGGTACCTGGCAGAATCAGCCGCCCCTGTCTGGGTCAGCCCCAATCTGTCCTGTCTGGACTCAACAGGGTGGGCTGGGAGAGCGAGGTGTGTGTGTGTGTGTGTGTGTGTGTGTGTGTGTGTGTGTGTGTGTGTGTGTGTGTGTGTGTGTGTGTGCGTCAGCTGTATTCTTCAGTCTACTCCTCCGGCCTTGTAACACTCTCCAACTGAACACAAGTTGTAGATTTATCAAACAAACGAAACTCACAGGTACTCCAAGTTTGACAGGTGGGGAAGAGAAAAAAAAAAGGCTCGTCTGTCGTGGTGTGTGGTCACCACCACTACTCCGCTGTGATCTGCGTTTGCCTGCGTTGTCCACTGGATTGGAAGGGAAGCACTGGCACACACACCACAGCCCTACAGGACCCAGAGAGGGGGCTCCAACTCAGCCTCCATTGTGTCTCTGGGCAACGGGAAGCAAACTCTCCACAGGCACGTCCTACTGTCTGAGCTCCTCTCTGATGGATGGGATTTATGATGTATGGGAGTAAAGTGAATGTGTGTGTGTGTGTGTGTGTGTGTGTGTGTGTGTGTGTGTGTAAGGTGGTGGTGGGGAAAATAAAAGGTACTAAAAGGCTAAACTGAAGCTACAACCAGACAGAGGCAAAGAAGAGATAGGGTAAGGGATCAGGCTTGAGCTTTCAGCTATAAGCACAAAGGAAGGCAATCACAATGGGCGTCAACCCCAGGAAAGTAGAGCTTTACACAGTACAGGATGTGACTGCCTGAATATCGACACGGGACGAGGAGAGGGAGGAACAGTTCTTAATCATGCAACAGTTCAGACGACAGCATGCCTGTGCAACTTATCTCTCTGTCCAAGATCCAATAAGCTCCTCTTGCTGTTTGTATGACAACCCAAAAGATAGATGACAAAGACAATCACAGGTAAAGAGCTGAAGAATATTGCTTCAGGAAAAAACTTTCATGAAAAATCAGATCCATGTCTTAGACACACGTTTGCATAATACAAATAAATATCCTGTTATGAAGACGAAGTGTCCAAAATGTCAAAAGTGAAAAACTTACTTATTTGTGCTTTAAAAGTGGGGCTGTGTTCCCACTGCGAATACTCACTCTGTCATCACGAGTTTAAAGTGTCTGAGTGTTGCTGGAGAGGTCCATTCTGAGGAATCAGACAGACAAACTCACTTGCACGACGCAGGCTGACCACGTCCCAGAAAGACCAGCGGCATCCTTTCACAGACCTGCAGGCATGTTGGGTTGTGCGTGTCCTCTCTCTCTCTCTGTCTCTCTTTCTTTCTCTCTCTCTTTCTCTCTCTCTGTCTCTTAAGGACCTGCCTTCCCTGAGTCCTCTCTCTCAGGGAAACCCTTCTCCCGTTCTCCAGAAAACATTGTCAGTCTTTAAAGAGGGATTCATGTGCCTCGCCGGATGAAACATCAGTTAAGTGTGTCAACAGTTCCCAGGGATGCGGGTACTGCTGCCTTGGCGTAAAATTAGCTACCCTACTGAGGAGGAGGTCCACGTGATGAGAGGAGAGGAGAGGCAGCCTGCTGTAGGGCTCAAGCCTCACAAACAGGCAACTAACTCACACACACCTCATACACTTTGTTCAGACATGACAGAAGATTTCAGTCTATGTGTGTGTGTGTGTGTGTGTGTATATGTATGTATGCATGTATATATGTGTTTGTGTGTGTTAAAGGTGCTTTGCTGATACAGTACTTGGAAGCTGACAGACGTTTGATGTAAACACTGTGGATGACCTTGCTGACCCTCCACAGTGAAGTCCTCCAGGTCCTAGTGAAGTCTGATTCCTCTCTACCTCACAGTGCGGGTCTACTCTTTGCTCTCACAGTTCTGTCCCAGATTCTGCTGGCCTGCTCAACCACAACATGTACACTCAAGGCCTGCTAACCTAACACACACACACACACACACACACACACACACACAACCTACTGACAGAACTGCACACTCAGTGGCTGCTGTGTGTGTCCACCTCAGTCAAGTTTAGAGACACCGGGGAACATAGACAGCAGTGATGTAATGGTCACAATAATGTCCTGGGGATATACACATCTATTATAGATGTGGAAGAAATGTACAGTATTCCAAGCCTCTGAGTATTTACCCAGCTAGCTAACGACTGTCCAGGATCAGACTGAGGAAATGACTTGCTAGATATGTGAGATTCAGCTCCCTCTATTAATGTTCAAATTAAGATTCAACTTTGCAGCTGAATGCTGTGATATTGATCTGGTCTCCCTGAGGTTACGGGCGGCCCTGTACTGCTAACAAAAAACCAGATCAAGCAGGGTGAGGAGATTTCATTTGAAAATAAAATAGATCTTAGAGGTCAATACGTGCGTAAAGTGCGAGGGAACTAATTCCTCTGAGGAGTTAATTTTCCCAGTTCTGCTGTCATTGCTCGGACATTATGCAGCCTGGCAGAAGAGGTGAAGCACAGCCACTACAACTCGTATTTAGGATCTTCTTATGATTTCTCTCCTGTTCTCTTCGGCTTTGACCACGGAACTGCTATTTGGATCCAGACTATTCATGGGAGAGCCTGAAGACAAACACAGGGGTGATTCAACGATATGTTTTTAAAAATCACAACAATGGAGGTATGGTAGTTGTGGTGTACATGCTTTGATCTCATAAAATGAGATCACACACAAAATGAGAAAACACACATTTGTACACACACATACACACACACACACACACACATAAAACATATTAAACAGAGAGAAAGGTGTGTTATACCTCAGACTAAACTGCATGCTACAACATCAGACTGACATTACAGTAACTGTCTGATCAGTAAGCATCCAATTATGAATATGTAATTTTGACAACGTGACATGGAAAAAGTGTAAGAGAGGCTATGCTTTACCAGGCTTAAAAAGGTGCTCTATTGTGAGACATACTTCTCTTCTGGTCCATCCCCCAGCCAATGTGGAGAGGATTTCACTGTGAGGCTTCCAAGACACCCTACAGACAGGACAGACAGCAGGGATGAACAGCATGTCATGCACTCTGGAGAATGTGTAGTCCAAGAGGAATAACAACTCATCCATGTTACTGTGAAGGATAGAGACGATGGTGATGGTGGTAATGATCTTGATGCATTATTTGGGAAAGATCGCACCCAATCAGGTGGTCATTCCACTGCTTGGTTGAATTTCCCATTGTCCTGCGTTCTTTAGAACATGTACAGTATTAACCGTACGTTATTTGCACATCTATGAATTAGCTCCAATTTTGTGGCTGTTTCACACTTGTATATTAATTCGCCGAACTCGTTGTGAAGTTTAAATTAACTGTCACGTTGCATCAGAGCTGTAAAATACAGATGTTCAGAACATAGTAACATTGTAGCATATGACAGAGGTGACTTTCAGCTACTTGCATGGCAGTAGGCTAAGTAAAATAGCGATGTTTCAAAGCTAAGGTTCATCAGAAACCTGGGATATGACCACTTGACAACAGGAGAGATGGAACTAACGACTGACCTCTGCACTTACGAGGTGTAGCAGGCCTTGGCTGCGTGTCAGGGCTATTTTACCACCTCAAACGTTTTCGTTTCTGTGAACCGAACACCGTGTCGTCCATTATCCCTTACGTATGTAAGGATTAAAGCACCACAGCCACAGATTCTTCTTACTCCAGCCATCAGTATTATGACCTTCATCCACACAAGACTCACCTACATCATAATACCACCATTTTCACGAGCCACATCATAACAGTAGCATCGTCATCCTACTTTATCCTCCTTCATCATCATCATCATCATCTTATTCCCGTCACTATGAGGGGCCAAGGTTTCCTGTGTTGTAGCGTGCAGTGCGGATCCATTCAGAGGCCTGAGGCCTGCTGGTCCCAGAGAGGCGCAGAGTTCTAGTGAGCTGGCAGAACATTCCGCATTGACAGAATATGTCTATGACCCCCCGCTTTAACCTCTATATACTGACTGACACGTAACACACTGTAGGTCACACAGGGGGTGTGCGTGCATGGGTGCGTGCGTGCATGTGTGCATGTGTCTGTGTGTGCATGTGTCTGTGTGTGTGTGTATGTGTGTGTGTGTGTGTGTGTGTGTGTGTGTATGTGTATGTGTATGTGTATGTGTGTGTGTATGTGTGTATGTGTGTGTCTGTGTGTGTGTGAAATGGGAGGGGCAGAGGGAAAGAGAGAGAGAGAGAAAGCAAGACAGAGGGCAAAATAAAGAGAGAGAGAGAGAGAGAGAAAGAGAGAGAGAGAGAGAGAGAGAGAAAGCAAGGGAGAGGGCAAAAGAAAGAGGGACAGAGAAAGAGAGAGGAAGCAAGAGAGAGGGCACAAGAAAGGGGGACAGAGAGAGAGGAAATAGTCAATACAGGTTTCGTCTCCTCACCACGACTCAAACACAAACAGCCCATGTGGTAAACTGCATTATTGTATAAGCAAACAGCCCATGTGGTAAACTGCATTATTGTATAAGCAAACAGCCCATGTGGTAAACTGCATTATTGTATACGCAAACAGCCCATGTGGTAAACTGCATTATTGTACGCAGAATGATGTGATAACTGCACTAACACCAGCGGTAACGAACATGTACAGGCTCATGACCAAGTGATAATACCATTTCAGACAGGCAACTCTCAGAATATAGGTTTAAGCTTTAAGGTAAGGCTAGTGTAAGGATCAGGCCAGTTATCCTCACGGTTTCCTCAGGAAAGTAGATACAGTATAACTCAGCTGGACACGGAGGAATAATGTTGTTGCTGTTCTTCATTTATTACACACATTATTATCATATTACCATAGACTCACGCAGGGATGACAGATTCAGCATTGTCATTGAGTAAATAACTGAATATCACACATATAGTAAACAGTGGAGTTATAAGGTGACTACACACACTGCAAGGCGAAAGGGGGAGGGGGGCAACTCTCATCATCAAAGGGCGGTCATTACACGCCGATCATTGCTGCCAACCTATAGTGACACTGTATAACTGATTCTGCTGCTGCTTACAAGAATACAACTACATAAAAGACAGACATCATAACCAATGACCCCTTTAGTTTTGCACTCATTGATTATGATTGGAGCCCAAGCACGACTAGACAGATAGAGCTAGGAAAGAAATGGCTTTCATGGAGCAGGAGCTGCATGAGTATCTGCAGCAGCACATGGAAGCTGAAATGATCATGCTGAAGACCAATAAACCGAAACTCACTCATAATTTGTAAAATCTTCACTTCCATCTTTCACACCTTCACACTGTTTGATGTTCCACCGTCACATCATGTCTATTTTCATCTCCTCTGGCTTTTTCTTAACTCTCTCTCTCTCTCCTTATCTTTTTCTTTACTCTCTCTCTCTCTCTCTCCTTATCTTTTTCTTTACTCTCTCTCTCTCTCTCTCTCTCCTTATCTTTTTCTTTACTCTCTATCTCTCTCTCTCTCTCTCTTGTTGTTTCCTGTTCTCCTGCTAATCTGTTTTGTATTGGACTGTATGTAACGACGGCCCAGGGTGCTGCGGTGTTGTGCGAGTGTAGACAGCCGCTCTAGTGGAGGCCTTTATCTCAGAGGGGTGGAGGGGTGAGATGTGTGGAGGGGTGAGATGTGTGGAGGGGTGAGATGTGTGGTTTTAGTCGCCGCTCTAGTGGAGGCCTTTATCTCAGAGGGGTGGAGGGGTGAGATGTGTGGTTTTAGTCGCCGCTCTAGTGGAGGCCTTTATCTCAGAGGGGTGGAGGGGTGAGATGTGTGGAGGGGTGAGATGTGTGGAGGGGTGAGATGTGTGGTTTTAGTCGCCGCTCTAGTGGAGGCCTTTATCTCAGAGGGGTGGAGGGGTGAGATGTGTGGAGGGGTGAGATGTGTGGTTTTAGTCGCCGCTCTAGTGGAGGCCTTTATCTCAGAGGGGTGGAGGGGTGAGATGTCGCCGGTTTTAGTCGCCGCTCACGTGCACATCCCTCGCCCTCTCACCGCAATGTCCTGCCCGAGGTGTCACGCTGCGCCGTGAGAATCTGTCCCCTCTGGCGTCCTCCAGCAAGTCAGAACATCACCGAGAGGGGGATAAGGCAAGACGCAGGGACACAGATCACTGTGCACCAGACCATGCATTCTTTATATGTCTGAGTGTGTGTGTGTGTGTGTGTGTGTGTGTGCCCAATATAGGATTTCAGCTGCTCGACAGTCTGGGGTCTTTGTAATTATGTTTTTCGTTCCATGATGCACCCAATGTAAAAGGGTCTGGATTGTAGGCAGGCCATTTTAGCACCTTGACTCTTCTACTATTGAGCCATACTGTTATAATATGCGCAATATGCGCAGAATACAGATTGGCACGGTTTTCCTGAAATATTCAAGGTTATCTGGATGACAGCATTGCTCAAAACCTGTATATATCATTCAGCATTAATTGTTACTTTCCAGATGTGCAAGATGCCCATACTATAGGCACTAGTAATACACCCCCATACCAGCATGCTGGCTTTTGAACTGTGCGCTAATAACAAGTTGGGTGGCCCCTCTCCTCTTGAGCCCGGAGGATGCGGAGTCAAATTTCGATTGGTCTAACCTCTTTTCCACTTTGGCTCAGTACATCTTAAATTAGCTTGGGCACAGATAAGACGGCGGCATTTCTGGCAGTTGGTTTATTCCAGCACTTGTAGAAGGAGCATCACACTGTGTTCATAGACAGTGGTTATAGGAAATGTTCCTGAGCCCGTACAATGATTCTCTTTACAGAACCAGGTCTGGTTTTTAATGCAGTGCCATCTGAGACTCAAAAGACCACAGCCATCCAATATTACTTTTCAACCTTGTCCCCTCTATACAAGAATGTCTCTGGAATTTCTGATACTCCACACATCCCCAAATGTTTTGCAATTTTTTTATTTATTTTTTTCAAGTTGAGGAGCATTATTCTTATAATTTGTTGGATTATTTGCCCACACAGGTTTATACAGAGTGACCTCTGCATTTTTAGGGGACTTTCAGTCTGTCTCTCTGTTCTCTTTTTATATCCAATCAAGGTGTCTGTTGTTGGTGTCTGTTAACCTAATTAGTTGTTTCTTTAGCCTCACACAATTTTTCTAGCCTTTTGTTGTCCCCACAATATCACAATATGTTTTAATTTATATTTAACAAGTCCCATCAGAGCAGGGGTGTCCCTCTCTGTCTTCAAAAAACTTTTGAAGACCCAACTCCTCTGAGGATACCTCCTCTCCTAGCACTTCTGACAACCTCACACACCTGATACACACCTACCATGTTCTCCTCTCCTCTACCTCCTTCCTCTCCACTTCCCTCCTCTACCTCCTTCCTCTCCACTTCCCTCTCTCCCCTCCTCTACCTCCTTCCTCTCCTCTTCCCTCTCTTCTCTCCTCTACCTCCTTCCTCTCCTCTTCCCTCCTCTACCTCCTTCCTCTCCTCTTCCCTCTCTTCCCTCCTCTACCTCCTTCCTCTCCTCTTCCCTCTCTCCCCTCCTCTACCTCCTTCCTCTCCTCTTCCCTCTCTTCCCTCCTCTACCTCCTTCCTCTCCACTTCCCTCTCTTCCCTCCTCCTCTTCTACTACTTCTCTACTACTACCACACTTTGACTAGTACTTATTATGTAGGCACTCCTATCCTCTAGTACTAGTATTGACAGATACAGAGGTAATTCTTAGCTCCCAGTAGTCTCCTCTGCACTGTACCGTAAATGTTTAAATGTAAAAATGCTTAAATCTTATTCTGATGCTGCAACTGTACCTCTATATCTTAAATGCGTAAATGTTAATAGCGTAAATGTTATTCTAATGCTGCAACTGTAGCTCTATAGCTTAAATGCGTAAATGTTAATAGCGTAAATGTTATTCTAATGCTGCAACTGTAGCTCTATAGCTTAAATGAGTACCTGCCCCCATCCCAGCTCTTTCTGACCCCCGTCCCTCTCCAATCCAGATTATGCCCCACGATTAGGTGCTACACCGGCAGATTAAACTTCACCATGAATATGACTTCAATGTCATTCAGCAAGCCACAGGATAAACTCTCTCACTCCCTCCCCACCTTTCTCGCTCCCCCTCGTCATCTCCCTCTCTCCCCTTCTTTGGCTGTGTACACGTGTGTGTGTGTGTGACGATGATCAGAATACCTAGAAACACTCTGTCAGAGGCCTTACATCACAGAGGCCCACTCACGTCACTGTGGATACGGTATTTTCAGTTGAGGCTGAGAGACTCCCTAAATGTGTCTGAGGCCCAACAGCAGTCTATCAGATCAATGTTTTAGCTCTTGCCTGACACATCAAACTGGATCAACATGTTTTAAACAAGTAATTGTTAATGAACACTATTTTACAGAAAAAAAACAAGCAAAAAAAGAGTTTATTTCATAAGCATCTACTGTGTGCCTGTGTAATCTGATGTTGGAGCTGGAGTGTTTGCTTGGTGTTGTGGAAGGAGTGTTTTAATCAGACAGCGTTTGCTTGCACACCACCACTCAAAGCAGCGACACAATGGCACTGCCTCCAAATGAGGAGGTCGATGAGCCATCGACCAGCACAACACCACAACAAGGGCACAAAATGTATCCATTCGTCAATAATATCACATGGATTCAACAGCACTCTCTTTACATTGCCAGGCTTATCTAGCGCTTGCTCTCCTTCTCCAGCTCATTTCCAATCTGTCCCACTTGCTCAGTCTCTGTAGTAAATATTACATCATATTCACTAGAAATATCACTGTTTATTATCGATTAAACCAAACACGACTCATCTCCGGTCAAACTGACACCTCGTCCTGGTTTGGAGAGTGTGTGTGTGTGTGTGTGTGTGTGTGTGTGTGTGATGAGTGATGACACTGCCCATGTGTGATTGTCTTCAGTCTTATTTACTGCTGTCTCTGTGCACCCTCATTGAGCCGACACGTGTGTCCCTTTTCAAAGCTTTGGCGAGTGTGCTTATATGCAAAATAACCAACTCCATTTTACAATCTGTCCATGAAATACTCTATATCATGGACTTGACTTGAACTCACAACAGTAACAAAGACACAGTCACGCCATCTATATAACAGGCACTGGCTGCACATTAACATAGCATCACAAGCACCATCACACACCGTGTCACGATGACAGTCAGTGTCCAGTGGCATGGGCACTTCACACTCCTGTTATTGGCACATAATGCCACAGCTGATAACTGATGCCAAATGCTAACAAGCTGTCAAAGCACCAACCACTTTGAAAAGTTTACTGACAATTTCCACCTGACTAGATGCTGATTGTGCATGGCTATGTGTGTTATGCTTTATAGACAGGTCAAGTGAAGCGTTGACTAGCGCAAGCTAATTGCAGGAAACAAATTCACATCATAGAGTTACACTTGACTGCAAAAGTCTGATACTGACTGCAGATCTGACCATCTATTCAACATCTGTCCTGGCATCAGCTGACCTCTAAGGTGTGTTTCTCACTGTACAGACATCTATGAGCTTCTCAACAGCTGGATCTAACAGTGTATGAGTCACCTTCCAAACAGGTAAAGAATGAGTGTGTGTGTGTGTGTGAGAGTGAAAGAGAGAGAGAGAGAGAGAGAGAGAGAGGACAAATACACCCAATCTCTCTCTGGCAAGCTGCCTCTGCTCCACTTAATTGGACGTTGTCCCTCCCTGCCTAACATGTATACACACACACACACACACACACACATGCCTCTCTCTCACGCACACCACTGCCCAGGAAGAGTGGTGACGTCATTTTGCTCATAATCGCACAGAAGAAAGCAAAGAGCTGCAGGTCTGATCCCTCCCATGGACACATTCACACACACACACACGCGCACGCACACGTACACACACACACACACGCACGCACACATACACATTCACACACACACACACACACACACACACACACACACACACACACACAGACACACACACACACACACACACACACGCACACGCGCACACACACACGCACACACACACACACGCGCGCGCGCACGCACACGTACACACACACACACACGCACGCACACATACACATTCACACACACACACACACACACACAGACACACACACACACGCACACGCACACGCACACGCACACGCACGCGCACACGCACACACACACACACACGCACACACACACACACACACACACAGACACACACACACAGACACACACACACAGACACACACACACCACAAACAACATATGTACATACACATATCCCACACAACATAGATTTAAAGCTCATTTATTCTCTTGGGAAATCCATCATTCATCAGTACAATGACCATAGTTATCATTAGGCTAGAGAAGGTGGGAGTCTAAATTGTATGACAGTGAAATAACACACAGGCCACGGGTGAAAATTTGACAAGGTTTTATGATCCACCCATGATGGGACATGTTTGAAGAGCCATGACCTCTTGACAGACGTCACATGACAGCGATTGACCCAACTCATGACATCTGGTTTCATTGTAGAGTAACTGAAGTGTACAATACTCTCCTCAGTAATAAATAAATGTAATAAATAAATGACAGTAATAAATGTCACCTTGTCATGAGTGCTGAATCGAGTATAGTGTTTATCATAGAATCCCAATATATTACGGCGCTAGTAAACATTTCAGTCTCATCTATTAATACTCAGACAAGGAGAACGTGATAAAATGTCATGTTGTAGTTTGGCATTGTGACAGTGTGTGTGTGTGTGTGAGTGTGTGTGTGTGTGTGTGTGTGTGTGTGTGTAACAGACATTCACCACTCTAATCACTCACACCTTGTGTGTTTTATCACTGAAGTGTCAGCAGCTACCATAGAGGCCAGGCAAAAGCACTGACATTTTCCATGTCTCTCTCTCTCTCTCTCTCTCTCTCTCACACACACACACACACACACACACACACACACACACACACACACACACACACACACACACACACACACACACACACTTTAACTTCAACCCTGCTAAAACTCCTTAGACACACACACATCCCATCAACACTTCCTTTACTGTAATGTCAATCCACCCCAAATTGCCTTATACCACCATGAACACCTTGCCTTACACCCACGCCTCCCCACACACCCCATCTCACACACAAATACCCCATCTCCATCCACCCCTCTCACATAAATACCCCACAGTTCCACAGTTTAATCTACCCCTACATCCAGCCCCATCCAGTTTACCCCCAAACTGGTTCTGTGCTTCTCATAATGCAGATGACATCTCGAAGGCCACACACCTTCAGCTTTCATGTTGGTAAACCCCACTCACCATGACAACTATGACATTTCTATCCCAGTCACCATGACAACTGACATTTCTATCCCAGTCATGTGCGCATGAGGTCAGCGGTCATCTCTATTGGGTGGAATGTGTGGAGAGGTGAATGGGTTGCTATATGGACAAGTGTGAGCCTGCCATGAGGAAAGCGTATTGTAGTGTAGTGTGGTGTAGTATAGTGTAGTGTAGTGTAGTGTAGTATAGTGTGTAGTATAGTGTAGTAGAGTGTAGTGTAGTGTAGTGTAGTGTAGTGTAGTGTGGTGTGGTGTTGTGTGGTGTAGTGTAGTGTAGTGTAGTGTAGTGTAGTGTAGTGTAGTAGTGTATTGTAGTGTATTGTAGTACTGTAGTGTAGTGTAGTGTGGTGTGGTGTGGTGTGGTGTAGTGTAGTGTAGTGTAGTGTGGTGTTGTGTGGTGTAGTGTAGTGTAGTGTAGTGTGGTGTAGTGTAGTGTAGTGTAGTGTAGTGTAGTGTAGTGTAGTGTAGTAGTGTATTGTAGTGTATTGTAGTACTGTAGTGTAGTGTAGTGTAGTGTGGTGTGGTGTGGTGTGGTGTAGTGTAGTGTAGTGTAGTGTGGTGTGGTGTAGTGTAGTGTAGTGTAGTGTAGTGTAGTGTGGTGTAGTGTAGTGTAGTGTAGTGTACTGTAGTAGTGTAGTGTAGTGTAGTGTAGTAGTGTATTGTAGTGTAGTAGTGTATTGTAGTGTAGTGTAGTAGGTATGTCGTTCATTCTAGCAAACCAGCATGACCATCTTACACCAACAATGTCAAGCTTGACAGGCTGGTCACCAGCATGACCATCTTGCACCAGCTGTATCCCACACGACAGGCTGGTCACACCAGTATGACCAGCTTCCTCAGATGGTCACACCAGCATATCCAGCTGGTGGCCCAACTAGCTACCCCAGCAAAGACCAGCAAGAGCTGGAAGAAAACCTGTCTCATTCCGTGCCTGTAACAGAAACATCCAGAAACACAGGGATACTAGCCTAGAAATCTAGACGCACCCTAGCGGCAGCAAATTACATTTACTGCCAGGGCTAGTCTAGCAACTCTCCGTTGGCTTGTGAGCTCGAAAAATTAAACTTCTATCAGGCCAATCAAATCATGTATAGAGTTGTTAGGCGGGCTTAACATAATGATTGATGGCAGAGTTGCAACGGTTTGGCTTGAATTCCCTGCTACTTGAAAACAAATAAGATAATGTTGCTGTTGGCGAACAGTGTGACACGAGTCAAGCTTTTATTAAGTTGGCAAAAGTTAGAACTAGCCAACTAGCTCCGCTGGTGGGAAATGCATGGGACTCATAGCACTGTCCTATTGCGTGCAGAGAGAATTTGAAAGACAACCGATTATCCCGCCCCTTGGACTGAGCACTGCGAATGGTGAGTGCCTAGACCCTACATTTTAATGTGGGTCTGGCTCGTCAGGCTACAGGGATACCTCAATCCGAGATACTTAAGTAGTTCAAGTTCAAGTTCAAGTTCAAGTTCACCATAGCCTTCCCCTCCTCCCTTTCTCTCCCTCTCTCTCTCTCTTTGGAAAGGATTAAAACTGTGGATCATAATAACCCAAATCTGCTGAATCAACGAACTGTCCTCTGTTTTAGACACAATGAAATTAAAACTATAAAATGTCTCCTAAAAGTTTAAAATATGACCCTCTCTGGATATACCACCAGAGTTCTCTCTTGGTGATTATAAAGGACTACGGTTTATGAAACCATTGCAAACATGACATAGGCTACAGTACACCAAAGTTTATCAGCACTCGATGTGTCAGACGAAGCCAATAAGAATTTTGCATAGGTCTATAAAAAGTGTATGAAACTACCATGTACTGTAACATGTGATATTGTTTGTAAGACTGATGATGGTGTATGAAGTTCTTTATACATTTGAAGGCCATTATTAATACACTATTACACATTTTAGGGCCATTATTAATACACTATTACACATTTGAAGGCCATTATTAATACACTATTACACATTTGAAGGCCAAAGGGCATTTGTCCAGGTGTGATTCTGGCCGACCCTGCACCCTCTGCCACAAATACAGTTAGACATGAGGAGCTTATGAAAAGGTAATCCAGAATTCTGAGACTAGATTATGTGCTCATTTTCACAGGGTTATCTTTGACACACACACACACACACACACACAAGTTGTCATGAGAGATAAAGAGGCTGGCATCACTCTGTGAGAATCGTATCCACAAATAACTGCAGCAATAACTTGCTTGTTATGATAAGTGTGTTTTTTGTAAATGAATCAATAAATAAAATTGGAAACCGAATTTACACACATTCAAAACATTTACATACAGTAAATCAGGATAATGAAAAGCACACTGCAGTTAAATATTTCGCTAAGCGGACACTGACCGATAAAGTGCGATAAAACACACGTCCGAAGTAATTTCAAAGTCATGACCCTTTCGCACTGATTACATGTGAAATACTGTGATAGCGTGGGTGCATGGTCTGCGAGCTTGGTTGTCAGATAAAACAAAGCCCACTTGAGTTTAGCTTGGGCTGGCCATTCTACTTTCGAAGATGCCACTGCGTTTATCAAAACGTGGCCGTGGTTATCAGCTCTCTAGCACCGGGCTATACACTTGAACATCACCTTGACCTAACAACATGTCACCCTGCTTCGGCACAATGTTACACACAGCCTAAGCCATTATAAATAGAACGACGATATGTCTACCATCAATAGCCTACATAAACAACTGTGAAACACACAAACAACTCTTGGTCAAATCATTAATATCCATAGGTCTAAATGAAACTGCATCCATACAATATCAATCTGCTTTGGTGAGTTTCAGTAAAGTTTCTTTCCTAAAGACTCCCATTACTCATGAATATAAAAAGAACCTTACACTCGACTAAGTGACACTTTCCAACACCCTGTTTACCAATTAGGTGTAGCAGACAAATGGGCTACTTTTCCAATCGCACTACTTGGTAACTTAAGTATTACAGACACTCAATTTAATTGCATCTACATAGCATAGGTTAGCCTACTCAGCATCACCAAGTAGGCCTGCATTTATTTCCACACATTGCTAATTTAAATAAAAGCTCACCAGCTATTGTAGGTCCAATATGAGACGGCAAAATTTGTGTGATTCCAAAATTATATTTCAATGGTCTTTGCCGTTTTTCTGCAGAATAAACTTTTGGTGGCAAGCTCGTCCATCAAACGCACTGTTCTCGTGAGGTCGTCGAACTGCACATTAACATCGCGGACATCTGATTCTGGTGGCACGTTCCGCGAGCGCCCTGCCTCCATCCCAACCTCCTCTGGTATATCTGTCCTGCTCGTCTTCTCTCTTCCTCGTCTATGAGGGACTATTTGAGAAAATTATGCGGGTTTTAAATAGGTCTGTCGTAAAAGCGTTCGAAGATTAATTGTTTTCTGGATAAAGTATTGTCTATTAGCCTCAAACGACTTCTCAAATAGTTACTTCACTGTGTAGTTGTAATAAAATAACGCTTCACGCAAGTTCAAGTTTTGACTGAGAAGTAGGCTACTAATGTTACCATCACCCTCTGGCAGAAGCATAACGATGACCAGTAAAAAATAATAATAATAAAATAAAGATCGAGATTAATTCTGTGGCTTCAACGGAAAATCTTTAGGCTACTGAAAGTTAGCCTACATATGACAGTTAATGACAAAAGTTTAGAACTATAGCCTATTATATGTTAGGCTAGCCTATATTATGAATTGATATGGTAAAATGTATTTATGGATTAAGATGTATTTATGGATTGAAATGGTACACTTTTAAGATAGCTGATCTGTTAAAGTATGATGTTCTACGTAAACCAGGCAGATTTGAGTCAGGTGGTGTATGGCATAGCCTAAATCCCAAAAGAAATGTAATAATTGGATTTCAAATTATCATGGGGTGTTGTGCCTCAGACTTGGCACTGCCTCTGCATCCATCACGGATTCAAAGGGCATCACCAGCAAAACCATTAACACGCATTAATTACCGGATTAAGTAAGGGTCCAAGAAACAGCTGATGAATTAAACATAGTAATTACAAGGGGTTAGGCTCAAATGCTATTGGTGCAGCCAGCTGTCAGTTGTGTTATTACTTGCGTAAGGCTGGGGAAAAAATGTTGATTGATCAATGGAAAATTCTCTGTGGGCATGGTAATGAAGAGAGACAGAGAGAGAGAGAGAGAGAGAGAGAGAGAGAGAGGTTAATGTAATTTGTCCCTCTATAACTTATGATGGGAACCATCAGATAGCCTAGGTCTCGTAACCTGATGGGAAAAGCAGAGGTCTGTAAAATTAGAGCATCATCTGAACATTGATGACGCATTGGAGCTCCAGTGAAAGATGAAAACAATATTCAAAAGTACTGATAAAATACATTCTGATTTGTTATTTTAACTGTACTAACTATCTTTTTCAAATCAGCTCAATCCCACTATTTTTCATGCGGCAACCTGACATCTTGATATAACCTATTGTGGTCTTGTCAGTAAAGACAAGTCATTTACGACTCAGGGGAAAGTGCACTGCAAAATCACACCAACAGAGGGCAGAAGAGGTTAAACTTTGGCATCTGCCAACAGCCAGTTTAAAAAAAAATTTTACACACAGAATCTTTGCATATCGCAGTTTTTTAAACGTCACTCAAAAATCAAAACCCTATACCAAATCTGGAAAACCATAGACTAACTTCAATGTTATGAAACACTTTTTGCAAAACATCACAAGCAACTCTACCAAACACACACACATCTGCCAGGAAGTAACTTTCAAACACAACCTATTAAAATGGCACACTTATTCACCACTTACTTGCATCCACGTCTCGTATAGATACCCCCCACCACCACACACACACACACACAGACAGACAGAGAGACAGACAGAGAGACAGACAGACAGACACAAACACACACACACACACACACACACACACACTCTCACACACACACACACACACACACACACACACACACACACACACACACACACACAGACTGTCAAAAGTGTTTGGTTTCTGTCCATCTACATGTGGTGGTGGTTGTATTTTACTTTGCTTTTTTTCCTCTTGTGTGTGCTGTACTGTACAACAGCACGTTATTTGGACAAATCATTATTTTTGGTTTCAATATTGCTTGCATGTTTTACTATGTACACTTCAACTTCTCTACAGATGGCTTTCACCCGTGTATGAAAATATACACAGAAACCCAGGAAAGACAGAAAAGCTTTAGGTTTTGAGCAACAGTGTGTACATGATGTATCCAAAAATATTATTATGACAAAAGATGTTTACAGTGTGAGGCAAATGCCTGCTTTTGAGATGTGTTGAATGCTTTGTTTCATTTTGCAGGAGATATGAGGCATTTTGCATTTTGTGTGAGCAACAGTTGAATTTGTGTGTAGAGAAGACACAGAGCTTTGGAAATGTGTGCAAGCAGTTTGAAAATGTGTGCCAGCTTCTACCTGAAGACACACAAAATATGCCATTGTGTTTGCATTGTATCTACGATGACATGCAAGCATGCTGCCACCCTGAAGTTGATCATGCAAAATAGACCCTTTCAAGAGAGTTCCATTATCAGCATCATAGTTGGCCCCACAAGGCTTCCGTTTTAACATTCCATATGTTATCTTAATGCAGAGGAAGTAGATTGGGACCCAAATAGAATGTTCAAGCATTGTTTTTGTTTTTATTCTTGAAAGGGTCTATAACTAACACAAATGCTTGAAAGTATCAAAGAGATGGTCCAGATTCCGTCCCATTGTAAAAGCAAAAATGTTGTGATGTTTAGCACATCACCGACATGTCTGCAGCTCTCCTGCCGTGTTTAGCCATGTGCCAGATAGTAAATCACAACTGGCTGTGTATAGCCACACTCCGAAGCCTTGTGTCTGATATCTGGTGTAGTTTGTTCACCATACCTTGGCCTGTAACAAAGAGAACCTTGCTGAGGGAATATGGAAAATAAAAGTATTAGCAGTGCAGGCATTTTAATACTCTAAAGTAGGGCTTGCTCCATGTTATGTCATTCTATTGAAATGTGCTGCATCGCACCCTACTTCAGCCAGCTCTGGCATGACTGTGGGGCATATTCGGGCCACACCAGAGCTTGGGGAAGGCTGGGTAAGGGCCAGGTAAGGGCCAGATAGGAGCTAGATCCAGACTAACAACAGCTGGACACTAGGATCCAGCTTTGCAGCTAACTGGATGACATCTTGCATTGGTCTGTTCCAAGAAAGGCTAAGCATCGTGAGACTTCAAAGACATCCTCTGGCTTCCATCCGCCTGGAGAGGAGTGGTGGGCCGTCACCCATTTACTCCTACAAAAAAATAATAATAATAAAGCTTTTGCAAGACTTTGAGTACAATTAAAGACAATATTAGGCTTGAATAACATTAAAAAAAACACTTAAACTACAATTAAAATGACCACTGAAAGATGAAATTTCTGTGAGATTTCTAGTTAATGGCACTGAAGCCAAGTCTGCATACAGGTCAACATGAAGGCAGTGGAGCATGGATGTTCCTGCTGCTATTCCACACTTCCAGCCAGTGGCCAGTGATCAGAAAAGAGATTCTTTACTGTGTGTGTGTGTTCATTTTTAGTCCTAATTACATTTGGGAATTTTTAGTATGTGTGTGGTGTGTGTGTGTGTGTGGGGGGGGGGGGGGGGTGTCTCTGCGCCTTGACCACCTGAATTTCCCCTCTTCGGGATAATAAAGTTGACTTTGACTTTGAGAGCAAAGATGTTTTAACTTCTCATTCTCATTTGAATAATATAAGAGGCAGGGGGGGCAAGCGAAACTGATGCCACAACCGGTCTGGGTTTGCCGAAGTAGCCTATGCTACAGGCTGCATTTATTAGCCTACAGAAAATCAGCGACATAGCATGTAGGTCTAGTCTACACTGTGCCTACACTGTGCACTTGCCGCGACAACAGCAGTCACTATCAGGCGCGCCAGCAGGAATGAATGGTAAGCGCACCATCTACCCCTCCGCGCGCAACACAACATTGAAAGGCTTGATAATATTTGTCCGTTTCCCGGTTTCGTTCGTGCATTGGTCACCTACAAAGTAGCCTACTGTAGTACAAAATCCATATGCAATATACAACAACAACGCCTAATAACGACCTATTCATTTGGACAACTTTATACGCAGGGACGGATCATGGCTTGTGCCAAGTGTACACGTGCACAGGGGCCCTCAGACAATGGGGGCCCTCGGATTAAAAAAAAAATTGCCATGAATTTAGGCTAGATTATGCCCGGTGCTTCTGTCTGTTAATTTGCGGCACAACTGAATGGTGTTATGGAACCGCGGACCTAAAGAAAAATAAACTAAATGTTTTCCTGATCAATAAATCTTAATTCATAAAATATAGAGGCATAACATTAGGTGAAAGTGGTAGGCTATGAGTGCTCATTCAATGTGTATGCATGTTTGCGAAAGTGAAACTGACCCACTCGTGGGTAGGTGAATGAAGTGGATTCCTGCAATGTTCATGAAAACAGCATAGCGATTGGATAGCCCAATAAATCGCGACTTGTTGTAGGCCTAACAGTAGCTTATATCGTAGCAAATAGCCTATGGCGATGCCGATGACAGATAGGCCTACACTTATTTCACTCGTCTCGCTGGAGTGAGCGCATAATGTGGGCTGTTGCGCAAAGAAATTAATTAGGGAGATGATCTGCATCTCCATTTACCAAACGCTATAGTTTTGCTAACATCTCCACTGTTAACGTGAAATATGTCTCCATGCAAGGTAGTGTCAAGCAGCAGTGAAGTGAAAACCTTATCATGCAGGTAGCCAATGTTCACGTCACCTGAGTCAGACAGAAAACGGGCCCTGCTTGTATGGTATAAAATTCTCGCCAAAAGTTTTCTGTACCTGTACCAAAGTTTTGTGCTTGTAAGAATATTTTGTGCTCGTAAAAAATATTTGTGTACATGTAAAAATAATTTGTGTCTGTAAAAATATTTTGTGCATGCAAAAATGGTTTGTACATCTTCAAATCCGTTTTGTCACTGTGTAGAAAAAATGTTTGTGAATTTGCGAACGATTTTTGCTCGCACGGATTTTCCATTTGCAAGTGCGCATCTGTTTTCTACAGACATGAAACAGATCTACGGGTACGAAACGAATTTACAAGTACAAAACTTTTTTACAAATTTTCCCAAAACAGCCAATCACAGCACTGCTTACTGAACGGACAATCAGCCTATCAACTGTCTCTGCTAACGTTACGTGAAAGCACCGCACATATAACATGGGAAATACAAAGGGAGGAATGACTAGTCGGAAAACACTAACACAATAACTATACAGAACAATTATCATTAATAATAATACTAACCCTGTGGGAACAATAACTCTTAATGAGACATGGTAAACTACCCAATTTCGTGTAAAAGTACAATGGTTAGGGCGTGTGAAATCCGTCTTTTAAGTCCAGAATGAATGGGTCTTTAGTCATAGTCAGCCTAAAGCCACCCTGAACTTTTTTGGTCATGTAGCAGTAACTGTTATGTTCTAGCTAGCTTAGGTACACAAGCTAACTTAGCTAACAAGCAAACAGCTCAACTTAACTCTATTCCTTCCCTACTATGAATCTAATATCATTAACTAGAACTAATAAACAGTATAGTTTAAAACGCGAGCACTGGATAGGTAATTAGTAGGTAACAATAGGTAATGGCAGCTAACTGGGCTAGTATTGGCTGGGCTAAGCTAACGTCAAAGATACTGCTTTTATCAACCGTCTCTGCTAACGTTATGTGAAAGCACCGCACATATAACGTGGGAAATACAAAGGGAGGAATGACTAGTCGGAAAACACTATAACACAATAACTATACAGAACAATTATATCATTAATAATAATACTATTGATCCGAATTGTATTAGTTCTAGTTAATGATATTAGAGTAGGGAAGGAATAGAGTTAAGTTGAGCTGTTTGCTTGTTAGCTAAGATAGCTCTTCTTTTTTAAGTGTTTCACCTCTTCTGAACTGTGGTGTTTACATGTACCCAGAGCAGTATTTTCTATGTCCAGCGTTTCAGAAATATAAGAAGCGAGCTGATCGGCTGACTGGCCGTTCAGTAAGCAGTGCTGTGATTGGCTGTTTTGGGAAAATTTGTAAAAAAGTTTTGTACTTGTAAATTCGTTCCGTACCCGTAGATCTGTTTCATGTCTGTAGAAAACAGATGCGCACTTGCAAATGCAAAATCCGTGCGTGCAAAAATCGTTCGCAAATTCACAAACATTTTTTCTACACAGTGACAAAACGGATTTGAAGATGTTCAAACCATTTTTACATGCACAAAATATTTTTACAGATACAAATTATTTTTACATGTACACAAATCATTTTTACGAGCACAAAATATTCTTACAAGCACAAAACGTTGGTACAGGTACAGAAAACTTTTGGCGAGAATTTTATACCATATGCTTGCTCTGTTAAAGTTTGTATGCCGCTTCCAAACTGCGTTAAAAGGGTATATTTAACAGCCAGAATTTCGAAAATGTCCAGGGGGAGACACCCCCGAACCCCCCAGCACCACCTCTCACAAAATACTATCAACGTCCCTGCTACCAGTCCGTCAGATATGACACTGTGTCCGGTCCGTTTAGTAAAAAATGTTGCTGTAGACTGTTTGGACAGCAAAGGGAGATTACAGCCTAATAATAAAAACAGCTGCTGGAATTCATTTCTATGTGGGCCTGAGTTATAATATATGACATAATGTACTACATTTGCATTGTGTGCAATTGTGCACCAGCCTGCACAGACAGCAAAGAGAGAAGCGCTGGCTGCACGCGCATGCGCAAACGCGCCCGCACGCGTCGCAGTCAGGGGGAGGGGAGGCGGGGGGGCTTTTTTGATATTGTGCACAAGGGCCCATATTTGTTTAATCCGTCCCTGTTTATACGGCCCTATAAAGGGTAAAGTTACCTTTAGTTTTGTTCTAGTTTACCGTTGTGTATGGCTTTAAACAGCGTTCGTGCTTTAACATCAAAACATTATTTAGTATAATCTAGATGTAATGCTAACGTTGACAAGCATTTTGCCTACCTTGTTCATCTGAAATAACTCCTCTAGTTTTGCTGCCTCCATCCTTTGCTACCTCCACCCTTTCAATGTTTCCAAAAAACGTTTTATATCCATGATAGCCTTGAAGTCTTGAGTTAGTGAATTAGCTTAACATTGTGTGTTGATAACAGGCAACCATAGTAAAAGAAAGCAACAAGTAGCCTAGCCCACAACGTCTGTAATTGCTGCGTGCGTTTGTTAGGCTATTATTCCTTCTCCTGCTCAAACAAAAGGTGTGTACATTAAAGTTGATTTTGACAACGTGTTTACAAATTTGAAAGAAAATTGTAAATAGCCTATTGTTGCGCAGTTAATGGGATACTGCACAGTTGTGAAGCAGTTGGGAAGTTATGGTGGGCTAACTTTGTGTGAACACACACAGGGAAAATTATCTCTTGTTGAGTTGCCTGATGGTACGCACGTACGTAGGCGTACAGTACACTGTCAGGATTTGGCCCGGACTGTTGGAGTTTGTGCCACCCTGGTGGCCATTTTGTGTATTGTCCTGTGTTTGTTTTTGCCTGTTCCCCATGTGCTTTGTGTTACCTGCCTGTCACCTGTCTTTGTCTCCGCCCCATCTCCTTATTTGGTTTGTGCTTCCTGTCTTGTTTGTTTTCCCTCCATTTCTGCCTCCTCACCTGTTGCCTGTTATTGTCTCGTTGGTTTCGTCCAGTCCTCTGTCTCTCTGTTAATTGGTCTGTGTATTTCTACCCTCCTGTTTCTCTGTTCCTGGTCGGATCGTCTCTCTGTTTGTTTAGTCAAAGTCCTGTATGTAAGGAAGAAATTCTTTAAATGTAAAGTTTGTGTTAAAAATAAATTCTGTTTTGTCTGTAATTCTGCCTGATTGAGTCTTGCACTTGGGTCCTCCTGCACACCCCTGACATACACCTGCAGGCGCGCCTGATCACTACAGTTCGCATCGTCGCAGGCCTAAGCTGCCCCGATGCACAGACTAAACAGTAGGCTAGGTCATCAGGACATAAACCAAATGCCTCAGCCTCTAATAAGCACAATATGAAGTGGACTAAATAAAAACATGAATTTGGGATAAACACCGACAGTATAGGGGCCCACTAAAGATCGTCGCACCCCCTATAGTGAACCATTAGCTCCGCCCCTGGTCCAGCTTTACAAAGTCCAACCATGCATTGGTTCTACCTGTGCACTTAACACAGGTGGTCTCACCAATTAGCTGCTCTACCTGGCTGAAGAGTATCCGCTGGTTTAAGTGAATGGTTGGCACAGATATGTGGTAGGACTTTTACTTTCTGAAGCTGGACTTTCCTAACCTGACTCTCGCCAGATGAATTTCGTTCCGCCTAGCTTCACTCATCCATCTGGGATCGATCCATTGGAGTGGTGTTTCAGAAGTACTTCAACCACTCACATTGAAGCCAACCCGTGATGCTGAGAACAGTCTCACAGTCGCTTCGCTACGTCACATCTATGAAACTCCCGCCCTGCATCCTGATTGGCTCTACCATAAAATCTGGTGCCGAAATCACTCTCAACGGAAGCGATCCCGGATGTGAGTGGAGCTAGGTGGAACGAAATTCATCTGGCGAGAGTCAGGTTAGGACTTCCCTACCTCTGAAAGTGGATTTCCCAGAGACATATACAACTGAGTTGAGATTGCATTTCTCAGTCATCTCCAGTGAGGAGGTCACTTCCTTACTCCGCCATGGGAACTCTACAGAAGAGCTGAGGTTGCTTTTCCCCAGGGGAGAAGGTTACTCCTGCAAGAGATTTCCACAGAGGTGACGTCTCTTCTACAAAGGAGTGGGATTGCTCATCTCAAGGTTGCAATTCCAAGGGCCACTACTTGAAGGGTGAGATAACCAGAAAACACTACTGAAAGGTAGACTCTGCCATTGTAATCTCATGCAGTTGTTTTCACAAATGTATCTATTAACTCCACACAGTCGTCTACTCGGTGTTTAGACACAGTCCCCCTGGCTCTATAAATGGAAGACAGACATACTGGTCCGGACTGAGCCATAGACAATCCCAGCCAATCAACATAATGCTTCAGGGAATTGAGGACTCTCTGCAATAACTATTATTAACCATTTTACTGTCCTCACATGTCACAATAATAAGGAAAGCCTCTCAGAAATATCCCTCATGCTCATGAATGTTATGCGATGGATTCTGATTGGCTGATGGATTCGTACACACAAGCACTCTGAAAGCAATGCCCAAAGATATAATTTGTTGTTATAGTGTGGTGTGGGTGTTGCCGTATGAGCTTGGGTTATGTTTGAAATGGTTTATTTTACAAATATATGTTGATATATTTATGTAGGAAATGTGGGCAGACCTTTATGAGGTGAGGTTGCTACTGTACCACCAGGCAACACTAATAGGAGTTAGCATTACTCCTGCATTAGATCTCCACAGGAAGCAAGGTTGCCTTCGCAGAGAGCATCACTAAAACAGTCAGTGAGGCTACTTTTGTTGACAACTCCATTGTTGATGGAAAGCACAGGGCCAGGTCTTCAGGTGGATCTTCAGAAAGGGATAAATGGACCTCAAAGAGGTAGATTAATGTTCAGTCTTAAAAACTGTCTTGACAACGCTGACAGTAGAGCACACATGAACAGACTTAAAGGCTTTCAGTATACCGTAAGTAAGTATAAGTATATATACTCTTTTGATCCTGTGAGGGAAATTTGGCATTTATCCCACTCCGTGAATTAGTGAAACACACTCAGCACACAGTGAGCACACAGTGAGGTGAAGCACACACTAATTCCGGCGCAGTGAGCTGCCTGCAACAACAGCGGCGCTCGGGGAGCAGTGAGGGGTTAGGTGCCTTGCTCAAGGGGCACTTCAGCCGTGCCTACTGGTCGGGTTTCGAAGTCCGAAGCGCTAACCAGTAGGCCACGGCTGCCCCTTCACATGCACATATATGTTGCATTCCTGTGCATACATGTATACACTGTGTTTGTTAGAATAGCTATGATCTTCAAATGGTGAGAGCAAAAACCTGTTTGGTGGACGCTATGGGACTGAGACCTGTTGAAATAATGACATGCTCTGCAGGGGAGAAATCCACAACACACAGCAGGACTCCAGGACACGGTTTAAGAGGTCAAGATGTAGGCTGCCGTCAGTCACAGGCACTGCAGAGTTAGTCTGATGTTTAAATTAGGTTTAGGCATACACAAAATAATACAAGCTTATTCCACTGCTTGGTTGAATTTCCCATTGTCCTACGTAATTTAGAACGACCATTAATCTATGGGACTTTGTCATTTATAAATGACGCTTCAAAAAACAGCTTTAAAAAATAACACAAGCTTCTAACCAATCATATTGTACCTTAAATGTGTCATCTAAAATCCCCTCTAACCAATAAAGTCAAAGATTATATGATGTCAGGATGTCATGTGATGCAACAAGGAAGTACAGGAGACAAGAGCCCATGTTAGGTCACATGCATGAGTAGCATCATGGTAAGTCCATTTTTAAGCTATAAAACACACATAAATCACCAATAAAAAATATAACTAAATAGCCTAAACAGTTTTTTAAACTATTTTAGTCATTTCATGTGAAGAAATCTACAAATCCTTCTTCAAAACAGTTAAAAAGTGCATGTCATGTATAAATGACAAAGTCCCATTATACAAATGTCCGTGATGGTATCTACTGTTGTGGTGTAGATTATACTGCTGTGATGCAGGGTCAATCTATTTATTTAAACATCTTTCTTAGGAAGTTTCCAAGTTTTATGGTAAGGTGAGAGGGACAGCTATGCCTATTCCTGAGGGCAGTGAGTGAGGACAGTGAATCTAGCAGTGATGAGGACGAGGTAGTTGTAAGAGTGGAGCCCAGTTGATTATAGTGTGTGTGTGTGTGTGTGTGTCTCTGTGTGTGTGTGTGTATGTGGTGTGTGTGTGTGTGTGTCTGGTGTGTGTATGTGGTGTGTGTGTTTGTTGTGTCTGTGTGTGTGTTTGGTGTGTATGTGTGTTTGCTGTGTGTGTGTGTGTGTATTTGAATGTTTGTGTGTGTGTTTGGTGTGTGTGTCTGTGTGTGTTTGGTGTGTGTGTGTGTGTCTCTGTGTGTGTTTGGTGTGTGTGTGTGTGTATGTTTGGTATGTGTGTGTGTGTGTGTCTGTGTGTGTTTGGTATGTGTGTGTGTGTGTGTTTGAATGTTTGTGTGTGTGTTTGGTGTGTGTGTCTGTGTGTGTTTGGTGCATGTGTGTGTGTTTGTGTGTGTGTGTGTGTGTGTTTGGTGTGTGTGTGTGTGTCTCTGTGTGTGTTTGGTGTGTGTGTGTGTATGTTTGGTATGTGTGTGTCTGTGTGTGTTTGGTATGTGTGTGTGTGTGTGTGTGTGTGTCTGTGTGGTGTGTGTGTGTTTGTTTAGGGTGTGTGTGTGTGTCTGTGTGTGTTTGGTGCATGTGTGTGTGTTTGTGTGTGTGTGTGTGCGTTTGGTGTGTGTGTGTGTGTGTGTGTGTCTGCGTGTGTGTGTTTGGTGTGTGTGTGTATGTTTGGTATGTGTGTGTGTCTGTGTGTGTGTGTGTGTGTGTGTGTGTGTGTATTTGAATGTTTGTGTGTGTGTGTTTGGTGTGTGTGTCTGTGTGTGTTTGGTGCATGTGTGTGTGTTTGTGTGTGTGTGTTTGGTGTGTGTGTGTGTGTCTCTGTGTGTGTTTGGTGTGTGTGTGTGTGTATGTTTGGTATGTGTGTGTCTGTGTGTGTGTCTGTGTGTGTTTGGTATGTGTGTGTGTGTGTGTGTGTGTGTTTGAATGTTTGTGTGTGTGTTTGGTGTGTGTGTCTGTGTGTGTTTGGTGCATGTGTGTGTGTTTGTGTGTGTGTGTGTGTGTTTGGTGTGTGTGTGTGTGTCTCTGTGTGTGTTTGGTGTGTGTGTGTGTATGTTTGGTATGTGTGTGTCTGTGTGTGTTTGGTATGTGTGTGTGTGTCTGTGTGGTGTGTGTGTGTTTGTTTAGGGTGTGTGTGTGTGTCTGTGTGTGTTTGGTGCATGTGTGTGTGTTCGTGTGTGTGTGTGCATTTGGTGTGTGTGTGTGTGTGTGTGTCTGTGTGTGTGTGTGTGTGTGTTTGGTGTGTGTGTGTATGTTTGGTATGTGTGTGTCTGTGTGTGTGTTTGGTGTGTGTGTGTGTGTGTGTGTGTCTGTGTGTGTGAGGAAATGCGATGTTCACCTATGCTTCACACCAAAAAAGAACTGCCTGGTTCAGTTTCATCAGTAATGTGACAAATTAGCATATTTTTTTTTTTTTTTATTCTTTTAGAATAATCCTGAAATGAAAATTGTTTTTTTAAATAAAATATGTTCATGGATAATGAAGCCATTGTTATTTAATCAACTGTTTTTTACATTAAGAAATCACGAAAAAAAATATACCCTAATGGGACAAAGTCATTTATAAATGACGATACCCCAAAATAAAGGTCAAAGGTCAATTTGGGAAAGTGAGCATAGGACATTTATTTTAGGCCTTAATACACTTAAAATCAAAGGTCATTAAATTTTTTTTATGAATTTCCTTAATTAGTCCCACAGAGGGTTAACCGTATGTTATCTGCACACCTATGAAGTAGATCCATTTTTTTGGCCGTATCACACTTGTATATTAATTCGCCGAACTCGTTGTGAAGTTTAAATGAACTGTCACGTTGCATCCGAGCTGTAAAATGCATACGTTCAGAACATTGCAACATTGTAGCATATGACGGAGGTGGCTTTTAGCTAGATTGATGACAGCAGGCTAAGTAAAATAGCAATGTTTCAAAGCTAAAGTTCATCAGAATCTTGGGTTACGCCCGCTTGACAACGGGAGAGCTAGAACTAACGACTGGCCTTTGGTCGTAGCAACCATCCATTTAGAACTAGTAACGGCAGTTTGTCCTGTGAGTTGAGAAATTAGTTGATATGTGTCGGAAGAAATTAGTTCTACAAACAAGACAGTTTTAGCGATTAAAACGTTTAAATTGTAACAGGAAATGAACACAACGTAAGTGGCAACAGTGGAATAAGCGGGATAATGGACTCCACGGTGGTCTGTTCACAGAAGTTAATGCACTACGAGGTTTAAACGGCCCTCCGCTTCGCGTCGGGGCCGTTTTACAACCTCGTCCGTGCATTAACTTCTGTGAACAGACCACCGTGTCGTCCATTATCCCTTACTTAATGCAGAGGAAGTAGATTGGGAACCAAATAGAACGTTCAAGTATTGTTTTTGTTTTTATTGTTGAAAGGGTCTATATTACTCATTTCATAGACAAGACCATGAAGAGGCTGATGTTAAAGGAAACGTATCCCAAACGAGGGCGGTCAGAGTGAATTACAGTAATCCTCTAGAAGGCTGTCTGGTTGGACGTCATTGTGAGAACTCTATTGGAGGGGTTCCTGAAAGTGACGCGCATGTAAACCTTCTCATGGGTGAAATGATGAATCAATAACTCATCCTGAACTGGACTAATCAGCCGGGGGGGGGGCAACACAACCGTTTGTTACTCACACGAAATGTCCGCCCATTTAATTAAATCTGCGGACTGGGCGGGCACACAGGTAGGCTGTTTGTCAACAGAGTGTCAAACACAAGCAAGAATTAATTAACATAATGTAGGCAGAGCTCAAGGACGCCTGGTGCTTCAAAGAGGCCGTGAGAGTTTATGTTATAACTAGTAATTCTTCTGGGTTCTGATTGGTTGGGTTAAAGACCTACTTACGAGCCAGAGACCGCCGGCATACCTGGGCTCAGCTGGCACAGCTCCTGCTGAATCAGCATGTCAGTCAAATGGCTCTCTATCCACTGAACTGAAAATTCATCTGTGAGGACAAGGGGAAAGGGGATTTGGGTTTAAATGGATACTATAAATAGTATAACATGCAGTGTATGTTTACATAATCTTATACATATATACCATAGACTGTATAAAATAACTGGAATTCCATTAAAAGTACTAAAATATTTAAAAAACTCGGTGAGTTACACAGTTTTGAAAACAAACGTTAAGGGTTGTTTTAAGGACATGTTTGTGCATGCCCATAGCTAGCCACTCTGAAACAGTCAAAGGCTATTTCAAAACACGCCAGAAAGTCGAGACAGGACCCATCGTCAAAATTTTGGTGTCCACCACTCTAGTTCATCCAAAACAAACCAGAAAAGGGACTCAGGGCCAGATGTACGTACATTTGCGAATGTAGCGTTATCAGCGTCATGGACACACCGCAGATTGCGAACGCTGTCAGACCCAAGTTTCCGTCGTATTTATCAATCGTTCAATCCTTAGTGTAAACTGCGCCTTTCTCTGCCTTTCTCCGCCCATAAACGCAATTTACGAACGTCCACAACTGAATGGCAGCGCCTACATACAAGCGCAGTTTTAACTGATGACAACATTAAAAAGAATCAAACGTTTAGCGATCATGAAATAATACCATACATGATAAGATGTAAACAAGCAGGGAGATAATGAAGATCAGTAGTTCTACTCAAACTACTTGTGCACATAGGCTATGGAAGATTGGTCAAATCTAGCAAGTAGGAAAGTTTAAGTGAATGACGTGAAAGTGAAAGTAAGACATTCGAAAGGCCAACGAAAGTTGAGGCTGCTTTTGGTAGTACAAATACTTTCACCACAAAAACTGGTGCTCTAAATAGCGATTCTGTTGTCTTTGAAAGGTTCTCTTATTGACGCATTGAACTGCAATTTGGATTAACACCTGCTTTTACAAGGCGGAAGTATTAAGGCGCAGAATAGACGTGCGCTTTCAGGCGCAGTCTTTGTACATACCGCGGAATACATAATTAGGCGCCCTTACTCTTCCACTCCCATCTTTTTACGCTAAACTCACACTTTCCCCTGGATCCTCCCATGAATGCATAGGTATGACATGACAAACGCAATCTGCCACTTTCAGCTCCCGCGACAGGCATTTTGCGCTTTTACATCATTGCGGCCTGTTTGTACATACCTCGCAATGATTTTACACGCACTTTGCGAAACAAATACGCCTGAAGTGGGCGCAAAAGCGTTAGTACATCTGGCCCTCAGTGCTAAATACCGGAATTATCCTTTAATACAATACAAAATTGTGTCTACAAAATTCCACACTAACATTACTTTTCTCTCACAGGTTTTATATTGCTCCATGCCTTCATTCTGCCAAAATATCTCCTGTCTTCCTGTGAGTTCACGAGTGACTTCATTAAGTGAAAGGATTCTGTAAACAAATAAAGTGGGGGTAGGGTTGGAAGAAGCCATTGCTCATAGGTTTCATTAGAGATGTTATTGACAAGTGACACTGGATTGATTGCATAATACGTTTATCCTACAAGATGCCTGTACACAGAGGTGAAGCTCTGGGCATCCCAGTATAAGTCTACAGAGAAGTTTGAGCTGCGACCCGTCCAGTTCAGGATTGGATTCCCAGCAGCTGGAGGTCCTGGTCATTCTCTCTCCCCATTATCTCTATGCAGACGCTCAGAGAGACTTATTTCCAGCCTTGGGTCTTCTGTCCCTCCTTCCCAATCACACTGCACCATCTTTCCTCCGACTCCTCCTGCTGTTGCTCCTCTTCTCTCCAAGTGATGTTTCATGGTTACCAGTCTCTCCTCTTCTCTCCGAGTGATGTTTCATGGTTACCAGTCTCTCCTCTTCTCTCCGAGTGATGTTTCATGGTTACCAGTCTCTCCTCTTCTCTCCGAGTGATGTTTTATGGTTACCAGTCTCTCATCTTCTCTCTGAGTGATGTTTCATGGTTACCAGTCTCTCATCTTCTCTCTGAGTGATGTTTCATGGTTACCAGTCTCTCCTCTTCTCTCCGAGTGATGTTTCATGGTTACCAGTCTCTCATCTTCTCTCTGAGTGATGTTTCATGGTTACCAGTCTCTCCTCTTCTCTCTGAGTGATGTTTCATGGTTACCAGTCTCTCCTCTTCTCTCTGAGTGATGTTTCATGGTTACCAGTCTCTCCTCTTCTCTCTGAGTGATGTTTCATGGTTACCAGTCTCTCCTCTTCTCTCTGAGTGATGTTTCATGGTTACCAGTCTCCCGTTCTCTCTTTTTTTTATTAGTTTACTTCACAGTGATCATAGGGCTACCAGCCACTGTGGGCAGCCTCCCTCTCTCTCTCTCTCCCTCTCTCTCCCTCTTCCTCCCTCTCTCTGCTTTGCCTATTTTGGCATGCGTGTGCCAGGTATTTGTTCACATTCCACACACCCTGTGGTGATAGGTATGTTCCCCTCCTGCCCCGGCTCCCCTTTACTGCCTGTCTCTGTCCATCTTATGGCTTCAAACACACACACACACATACACAGTGCACACGCAAGCACACACACATACACAGTGCACACGCAAGCACATACACATACACAGTGCACACGCAAGCACACACACACACAGTGCACACGCAAGCACACACACATACACAGTGTACACACACAGAGACACATACATACATACACATACACACACAGACATACATACATACACATACACACAGAGTGCATATGCACACACAGACACATACATACACACATACACACACACACATACACACAGAGTGCATATGCACACACAGACACATACATACACACACACACACACAGTGCATATGCACACACAGACACATACACACACACACACACACAGAGACATACACACACACACACTTACAGACAGATTGCCTGTGCCCCTGTGTCGGCTCCTCTCTGTCAGCTGGTCACAACCGAGCACTGGACTCTCTGCTTTTGTTACCATATGATCAATCACTTCACCTACCATCAGATCCACAGAAAGGAATTGTGCTGACATCCATAGTGCGTTTAATAGATATAGGAAGGCTTTAATGTTTACTTTTCTATAGGCTTTCTTTAGAAGCACATCTGGGAGTTGAGCAGGACTGAGCTTCTCCCTGTTTCCCATGTGGAATCTCTAAGAGATTGGAGTCTCGTTTAGGAGTGTAGAGTTTAGGGTTACGAGTTGGCAGTTTAGAGTTAAGAGGTTGTTTCTGAGACCCAGGCGACGATGCAGCAGCTCATCTCACTGGCTCACACCATGAGGTTGTGTGTGTGTGTGTGTGTGTGAGTGTGTGTGTAGCCACTGGCACAGAAAGAAGGCGGGAGTGTGCTGGTCGTCGCTCATGAAATGACGGCGCCGTAACTCTCCGGTCCATTCGCATGTGCGTGCGTGCGTGCGTGTGTGTGTGTGTGTGTGTGCAGCCTCACCGCATGGTCCTTTCCGCCACATCGCCAGTCCTGTGAGTCACCGCCATTTTACAGGAACCAGTGTGTGTGTGTGTGTGTGTGTGTGTGTCTGTGTGTGCACTGGCCAGCTGATGCAATTTACGACTATTTAAAATAAAAATACCTCAAAGGAACTCTAATTTCAGTGATTTATGCATGATTGACTCAACATGGAAACAGATTGGTAGTCACTTGTTTGAAAGCAATATTCATTTAAGACAAACGCTTCTAACATCCCAAAATGGTAAAAATAAAATTGCTGTCATAACTGTATGTATCTGCAAGTCAGTTACAGATAAATGCATAGACAAGCTGCTGATGCAACTGATTTAAAATTATGCCACATAATGCATCTCATAATTTGTGTTGATGTATTAACATACATTTTTTTTTTTTAAATGGCTGTGGCTGTTGTAAATGCGAGACAGTTATGGCTGAGGAGCTCACATATTATTTGCCAACATGCAAATTAACCTGCACTACATCAAGAAGATGTAAGATGACTACAAGATGGTCTCGAAGCTGGAATGCTGTAAAATGCCTGGCAAGATGTTCTGGATTTTGCCATACCTCGAACCTTGGCCTTGAATGAAGATGTTTTTTTTTATTATGTTTTTCATCTGTCATAGTAATGGTCACTTAGGTTAAAAAAAATGTTAGACCAATATATTGTCAGTTGAGGAGATGATGTGCATAAACCCTTATATAAATGTTGGGCTAAGTGCAGAGTCTTAAGTCTAACTAAAGCTAATTTAATAACTTGGCGAAAACAGTTTACTAAGTTAACACCATGGGCAAGACCTTCAGCACAAACATAGGTGAGTCAGCTCAATTCCGTACCTGCCACCACACTATAGCAATAGTGCATGCACGAGAACATTGCTTGTTGATAGACTTCACTCTTTGCCTCCCATTTAAATTAGGGCTCCAAATTTGAATGGTATTTTGTATGGAATGAATGACTAAAAGTCTGTGTGCTATTCTGACTGGTAAACTGAGATATCATGCAAAAAATAATGTCATGTTGAGGCTTAGTCCTACAATTGAAGAGTTTGGTTCCAAAACGCTATATCCTCCATTTTAATGATTTTTCATAAATCATTTTTTTACATTTTGTTTTCCAAGTAATTTCAATAGAGCTGTAATTGGGTATTGTTGTTTGATTTATCGTTATTCAATCAAAACAACATCATTGTTGTTGTTATGATGTTATGGATATTACCTGAAATACACAATTAAATTACATGACTTTAATGTTTTTAAAAATGGATATTTGGAGCATTTTGGAACCAAACTCTTCAATTATTGACCATTTTGTTAGTAAGATAGCTTTAGTTCTTCTTGCACTATATAGCTCTTATTGTATGCTCTTCTTTTATCTTGCTGCTCATATCTTTGCAGCTGCTCATGAACAATCTACAAATATTTTATTTTAGATTATTTTAGCTTTGTGTCTGTAATGCTGGCTGGTTGGCTAATGATCCCCATTTCACTTCCATTACACAAAAAGATTGCCCTTGTAACTGTTCCAAAATTCATCAACACATATGGAGAGGTTTGATGTGATGTATTTTTATTGTATGTAGCCTACTATTAATTACATATGATTTAACTTTCCCTGTAGTTTTGCAGTGTAGTGGCGAAGTCCGCAAGCATAGCAACAACCCATTTAATATGATAACGTTTTATTCCCAATATTTCAAATATGTAGGCTAAATAAAGGTATAGGCTACTCACGCCAAGTAGACATGAGGGCTGAAAAGCCAATTATTTAGGTGGACAAAAGAAATAAATAAAATTATTTGACATTTACTGGTCTTTTAATATGGTCTACCCATAGTATTTCTCTTGGACGAGGCAGAAACAGCACCGGGAATATTTACACAGGGTTTATAGAATGATCATTAAGAGGCTCTTGGAGATCGGTCAGATAACCACTCGAAAATGAAGGACAGCGTAAGTCTAATCATAATCATTAATTTGGGGGGAAACATGACAACATCAAATTACAATGTCAGGTAACTGCTTATCCAAACGAGTTATGAGTCTGTATCTGGAAAGCCGTGAAGTGGACCCCGCTCCCCTCCCTCCTCCCCTCTCCCCTCAACAAACTTGCAGGCACATGAAATGATTCACCGCAGACGGTCAGAAGCCACTCAACGAGAGGGAAGTTTCTGCGATCATTGACGACGAGCCAGTAGGCTAAGCAAAAGTCTTTTTCTGACCATCTATATTTATCATATATTCACGAGTAAGAAGAAGGCAACGGCTTAATTTGTAAGCGTTTACGCAAACAATATGGAAATTATAAGGCAGTGTAATTTACCTTTGGCATCATTAATATTCTGTATGGATAAACAGTGGATTTCGATGCGCCATCACGTTGGATTATAAGGTGAGCTAACATTTGTTTTAACTAACCTACTTAATTGATTGATAAATAGGCTAAACCTGTTTAAATTTATTTTCTTTCTTTTTTTCAATGTTTACCATCTATGTTAGAACTGAAACGCATTTCAGTGTTGGTGGTCATGGTAAATGGCAAACATGCAAATACCTAGCCTATATGAAAACAGATATATACTATAATTTAAAGGAAAGATGTCTATTATTAGGCTTATGGCGAACATACAGCTATTATTTTGATAAGACGACTTAAAATGATCAGGGGAAACGATTTTAATGCGGCCTTCTCCCGTTTGTATTTAACGTCTATATTTGAACCTCTCAGACAACATTTGCTTTTCTATCCCGTTGGGCGCGTAACAACTGTTGAAACTTAGAAGGGGTTTGGGATGGCTAAATCAAGTGTCAGATCTATCGGGCGACACGTTATTTAAAGGTGCCCATTTAAAGTGAGGCCACCTCGGCACGGCAGAGGTCGGCCTGTTCATGCACAGTCAAACAGTAGCATTCAACCTCGGCGCAGAGGGGTCACCAAGTCCTCCCTCCCTCCTCGACGACCCCATGGGACGGCTTTGATCTTGAGACATATAAAGTTACAGACCCCTAATCGGTAAACTACGGAACCCTGGAGAGGTCATTGCAAAGAAATGTTTTGGTGTAGAAAACACTCATTTACTAAATTGTGCGCACGTTTTACTAAATCCTGCGTGCGTTTTTAGTAAATAGTGTGCTCATTTTACTAAATTTAGCTCTCATTTTAATTTTTGTAAAATGAGTGCACAATTTAGTATAACGTGCGCTCGATTTAGTAAAATGTATCCACAATTTAGTAAAATGTACTAAATTTACTAAATTAAGTGCACAATATAATGAAATGAGACCACCATGTAGTCTAACAAGAGCACTTTGTAATAAAGCAAGCACACAATATACTAAATTGTGCACACAATCTAGTAAAATGAGCGCACAATTTACTAAAATGAGTGCACATTCTCTCGATATACAAAAATATCTTGCAATGACACCTCCTGGGCTCTGTAGTAAACGTTTGGCATAGGGTTATCTAAGCTGGGGCCTGAAACCGTGAAATTAATGCTAGTGGTTTAGAAACAAAGCTTTGATACCGTCACACCTAGACATCACTGGCAGCATTAACCCTCCAGATATGATTATGTGCCAACTCAGCAAAATTAATACAAGGCCTATTTATAAACCAAATTCATTCATCCTAATATACTGCCTAGAACAACCTTGGGGACTTCCAAGAGATTGGTCAAGTATTTTATGACCCTGTCTTACAACCCTCTTTATCATCTAAGCCCCAGTGGCGTAGAACATGAAGGAATTTCATAAGGCGGTGAAGAAAATGTTTAGACTCCTAAAATATGTGGTGATTGCTTGACACGCATACACTGCAGACACCCGACACACGACAGACATGCGTGAGGACAACACAGTACATCTCAAAATAAAACAAATTGGATCATTTCAGCAGTCATCAGGAAGTTACTTTTTCTGTGATTCTTTTCAGTTAGTGAAATGAGATTGTTCATGGTAATATGAGGACATGATAGCTTATTTCTTATTCATGACATTTCCCCCCGTCTCACCCTTTTGTTTCTTCCCCCTCCACTAAAATGTTCACATTTTTCTCTGCTAAAAAACATTTTCAGACTCACTGTGGATCCGTCACTGCCCTTTACTATTGGTGTGCTGGCCAACTTTACCTGCTCACCCAGACAGGAAAAGGAACTAAATAAACGGGCGATGTTTTTCATTGGGAGAGACAGTTGAAGACATCGGGACAAAGTCACATTTTCCAGGAGAGCTGATCAGAAGGAAGGCTACTGAGACAGAGGCGGGACTAGTGGCTGCCGAAGCTCCAGGTGTCATGGAGCTCCTGTCCTCCCCCTCTCCATCGTCCACCTTCTCGCTCCTCAACCTGTCCCTCCCCTCCACCTCTCCATCGCTCTCTCCGTCCCCGAGCACGGCCTCCACCGCTCTCTTCTGCTTCCTGCTCTCCCTCCTGTCCCTGCTGGGGATTGTGGGTAATCTCTACACCATTGGACTGCTCTTGCATCGCCGCAGAGGAGGCCGACGGAGGCCGCTGGGGGGGCCGTGTATGGCATGTCTGGGTCACTCCTGTCTGAGCTCCGCGTCCTCTTCCCCCTCCCTCTCTCCCTCTTCCTCTCCCAATACCTCTTCCTCCTCCTCTTCCTCGTCCTCCCTCCACATCCAGGTGTTGAGCCTGGCCCTTGCTGACCTGCTGTACCTGTCCACCGCGCCCTTCATCGTGTACGACAGCCTGACGTCCAACTGGGCGTTCGGCGAGGTGGGCTGCCGGCTCCTGTTCAGCCTGGACCTGCTCACCATGCACGCCAGCATCTTCACACTGACCGCCATGAGCATGGACCGCTACCGGGCCGTGGCCCACCCACTGGCGGCGTCCGTCTCTCCCTCCTCGGGCCTGCTGCGTGTGGTGCTGGCCTGGGGCATCGCCGTGGCGCTCAGCCTGCCCATGATGATCACAATGCACCTGGAAGACAGCGGGACCCAGATGTTGTGCTTGCCAGCGTGGGACGACCAGAGCTCCCGGATCTACCTGAGCGTGCTCTTCTGCACCAGCATCCTGGCGCCAGGGCTGGCCATCGGGGGGCTTTACGCTGCGCTGGGCCGCCTCTACTGGAGGTCCCAGAGCCAGGCTGCATGGAGCTCCAGCGGCAGTTACACGCCGCGCGCCCCACGGCCCAAGGTACTGCTGCTGATCCTGGGCATCGTGCTGGCCTTCTGGGCCTGCTTCCTGCCCTTCTGGGTCTGGCAGCTGCTGCCCCTCTACCGGCCCGACTTCCTGCCATCGGTGCCGACCAGCACTCAGGTCACGGTCAACCGCATCCTCACGGGGCTAACCTTCGGGAACTCGTGCGTGAACCCGTTCTTCTACACGCTCCTCACGGGCAAGCGCAGGAGAAACAGGCAGACCATCAGCTCTAGCGCCCCCCTGTGTCAGAAGACCAGTTCCATACGCTAACACACAGCAGAACAGTTCCATGCAGAACAGACCAGATGTTAACACAAAGCTCTATTCTCTGACAGACCAGACCAGCTTCATACACTAAAGCAGCGGTCCCCAACCACTGGGCCGCAGGACATTCCTAACCGGGCCGTAGCCTACGACATGAGTTAAAAAAAAATGCATGCAAACTAAACTCAATTTAATTCGCAATAATGTCACATTTTTACATGACATAGGCCTATATGCAGTTGTTTGATTGCACGCATGTTTGCATTTTGCAAGGTCTATTTTCTTACGTCTGTCTGTCCCGCCTTCAACACTTTACATATTGCCTTCAGCGCTGCGCAGCCTCAGGTCAGCTCACTTCACTTGATCAGTTCTTGGCGAACGGTAGTGTCACACGAAGTTAGCTAAACTGCTAGAATGAGCAACAAAAAACAAGCATCTTTAGCAGGTCACTGGCCAGAGTATTCGAGAGCCGCTGCAGAGATTTCTTACAGAAAAAAGTCACCGTTAGCTGCACATTTTAGTGATGAGGACTGGGTGTCAAAACTCGCTTACCTGTGTGGCATATTCGGGTTGCTTAATGACCCCAACCTGTCACTCCAGGGGAGAATGACGACTGTCTTTAAACTGGCAGATAAAGTCACTGCATTTAAAGCCAAGCTTGATTTGTGGGGACGAATGGGGACGGGGTGTATTTGATATGTTCCAAACAGTAGTGGGGGTTTTGGGAGAGACTGAGGCAGGGCCCTTTCTCTCGCAGCTGGTGCGCGATCCACGGCAAACCAATGAGTGGGTCCGCAACCCATTTGTCAATATCCTGAATAGTCCTCACTTGACAGCGCAGGAGGAAGAGCAGTTAATCGAAATTGCAAATGATGGTGGTCTTAAGAGTGTGTATGAGGAAACTTCTCTGGCGGGTTTTTGGATCAAAACCAAAGCAGAATATCCCGAGATAGCCGTAAAAGCGCTGAAAACCTTGCTACCATTTCCCACCACGTATCTATGCGAGGCCGGGTTTTCTGCAATGACTGCAACTAAGCAAACAGACCATGGACTAGCTACATACACAAACACAGAACAGACCATTTACACACAATAGCTAAACACCGAACAGCCTATGTAAACTGCTACAACCAAATGAACTAGGTCTACATGCTAACACAAAATGAACCAGCACTTTAATAATACAAAATGGACCAGCTATACAGATATGTTGAACAGGACAGCACCTATTGTAGCAGTGGATTAGCTTTACACCTTAATCAATCACACCTGGGCCATCTTCACTAACACCAGATGGACTTATCTTGCTCCATACACTTCTGCAGACTGGACCAGTGCCTTATGCTAACACAAAGTACACCAGCTTCTGCAGATGCTGAGTAGAATGTTCAGTAACAGTAATGGCCATCGCTGGCTGTGCAGCACTGCACTGTTGCCTACTAAAACAGCAAACCCACAATCAGTGTTGAGAGCTGCATGCCACCTAGCACCTAGGGACAAAAGATAAGCTGAGCTCTCAGTGTACCTACAGTGTGTGTAAGTGCCTGAGCTGAAACCACAACATCTGTACATGGTTACTCGTGGTGCTAACAGATTCTTCTCAGCAGACTCTCCTTTACATGTGCCTGGAAATAAAAACTCCATGGAGCCTCTTGTGTGCGGTTATTCTTCAAGATGTGAGAAATACCTCACAAACGATCCAGGCAAAACCACACAGTCACCCAGACGGATCTATGCCAAGTCTGGTTTGATGTGTTTTAGGGCTGTTCTGATGTTTGCACTGTATTGCCCTCCAGCACCTCTCACCTGTGATCAACCAACCATTCTGACAAGGACTGGCAATACCTGCAGCACCATGACAACAGAAACAATACCTGCAGCACCATGACAACAGAAACAATACCGGCAGCACCATGACAACAGAAACAATACCTGCAGGACCATGACAACCGAAACAGGCATAAGTCAAAACAGTCCGAATGCTTGCAAACTGCATAGCCATAGTATTTTAACCAGAGCACTTATTTTGTTATGTTGTTATGAGCTTGTATTTTCTCAGAGGACAAATCATTTTATGATGTGCTACAGAATGCTTTAAGTCGTTGAAAATATTATGAAGTTGAAACACATAAAAAAAACTTTTTTAAAAGATGAAGTTAAACCCTTACCTTGTTAAAAAGTTCAGTTTAAAATATATTTCTAGGCTGCTTTGTAAATTCTAAGATGCTGTTGTTTTTAGCTGAGTGTGTGTACGCAAGCATGTGCTTGTGCATTTGTGTGTGTGTGAGGGGACTCCCTATGTCTTTGCAGTGGTCTGCTTCCGTAGATTGAACAGATGTTTGTTCGCACACTCTGGATAACACATGAAGAGAAAGCTGAATGCCTCAGAAAAAGATTAAATGTTATCATGCCCCAAAAATGGCCACTCACCCTAGGTGAATAAAGATGAGCGTGCACATTATTTTTTGACAGACTCTACTGATCAGAGTGCAATGGTGAAGTACTAGAGAGGAATGGTGCTTCTTTGAAGGACTGCTAAAAATGGACATGTCTACAACAACGAAGCCATGTATCTTTTGTGCAATTTTATGAATAATCGAGTACCAGAAAGTGTTTATTACTGTATTATTCTATGCCTTATATCTTAATGCTGTCTCCACAAAGCTTTTCAATCTTTGAAATGAGAAGAATGTTTAAGTTGTAATATCTGCATGGATTTCACTTGTTTGTTCACTTATTTGTTTTCATAAGCCATGCAATGTGCTGCATGTTTGTGAGTTTGATGTGCACGTCCATTTAATAAAAGACTAGTAAAGGCAGCGTGGTATCACATGGGCTTCAGGCTGTCTGGGGGCCTCTGGATGGGCAGAGGTGCAAAGAGCTCAAACTTGAAGACTGAATGATACAGCAGAGAGGCGAGATTACAAGAGTGGACACCGCTGCTTATGACTCTAACAGATGAGTGTGAGTGTGTGTGTGTGAGAGGCAGAGGTGTGTGTGTGTGTGTGTCATAGAAAGGGGGGTGGAGACACAACTGAGGAGAGTGAGTTTTGACGCTATTGTAGGCTCAAGACTATTTTATTTATTATCTAGATATGAAGAATCAGACTTTGGTGAATATGCGTGTATGTACCTGGCGCATATTGAGGGATATTCACACTGTTCACATCTTCTTTACCAACAAGCATGCATACTGTATCAAGTTCCTATGTATAAGTTTCACTCTATCCCTGCCATGTGCATGCATGTGTGTGGTTCCAGACAGCCAATGGCACAAGAGTGTATAAAACCTGTCATGTCATGGGTTCAGCAGTATGTGTGTGTGTGTGTGTGTGTGTGTGTGTGTAAGGCTTACATATGCAGCTGTCATGTTGCGTATATCTGTCCGTCTGTGTGTGCCTATCCAGGGTGGTGGTGTGTGTCTCTTGTCTGTGTCTAAATGGCGTCCCTCTAGAGTGTTAGGTAGCCTGCTGGTCTCTGACGCACATGAGCAAATATTGTTGTTTGACAGGGAGGAGTGAAGATGGGAGGGGGCTCCTGTCTGTACGAGCGTCTCTGACGAACAGGACCAGATCAATCTATCACCCGAACCTCACAGGCCAACTCTAAGGACAAACCCAGATGACCGCACTAACAATGAGATTTTTCACCATCTAAAACCTCATAGTTGAACACATAACTTAATACCACCTCCTCACAGACAGACATACAGGCAGACATACACACACACAAACACACACACACAGCTGGATGATACACAGAATGTGTGGAAATAATTACCATTACCTTTGGAAAAAAACATCAGACACAAAAAGTGAAAGAAGTTCCAATAAAGTCACTCATCTGTCTGGCTTTTGCTTGTGCATTACTGTCATGATGACGTGGACAGCCTTGGTTGTGGAGCATGTGGAGAATAGACATCTGAGAAGACGTCTGCTTCCTCAGTTTTATCTCTTCTGATGGAGGCAACAGCAGCCTCCCAGCTGTTCAGAGGTGGTAGGACCAGCAGGCATGGTGGCCCTGTGGGCCTGTACTAGGCAGGCGCTGAGCTGAGCTGAGCTGAGCTCGGAGACCGCATGCCGCATGTGTTTCCATTTACCCCGGGGCACAACAGAGCATGTCCAAAATGCATGACTTTGTGAAGCGCATAACACATTTTTGAGTCCTGGCGGCAGATCCAGGACCAGTTGTTATTATGAGCCCCCTTCAACCCCACACACACACAACCCTAACCACTGGCCATGACACTGAACCCCTCCTCAGAAGGAGCCAGAGACCTATGGCAGAACTTTCTGGATGAGATTAACACCCTGCTCTTCAAACAGTCGTCCCACCACCAGAACTCCACTAAGAAAATCCCCAGAAGATACTCTCGGCCCTAGTGAAAACAATGCGGTCCGTTCTACACAACTGACCATTCTCATGTTAGCTCAGCATGGTCGCATCTAGAGCATACTTGGAAGATACGTCAGTAATTTAGTACAGCGTCTTGGCGCATAACGTTTAGCAGCCTCTCTTGGAAACCGCAAGGCGGTTAACAGTTCCTCGGCTCTGTGTGGGAGTGGGGTCTTAAATATTGGAAATGTATTGCTATATTATTACCCAGCATTAAACGATCCGGAGACCTCCAGCGGCCTGCTCGAATGATTGAGTGTCTGATAAACTTCAAACATGTGTGTTTACCCTGCTAAGCCAAACAGTGGAAAATATTGCCCTGGAGAAGGGCGCTTCATCCATATACTGTCAGTTTGCGGTGGTGGTTACTGTACCAGCCGTCAGCGGCGCAGTGGCCCTCTCCAACAATAACCCAGACGCCGCTCAGCACAAACTTTTCATTTTGTCCCCAGCTGCAGACGTGGACGTTCTCTGGGGGGAGATCACGGAGGGGAGGGGGTGGGGACGGGGTGGAGCGGCTTCGTTTATTTGGCCCGTCGTTTTGTGTTACCTGTGTGTTTCATAAACTGCACGTGTCCCCTTCCAGGAATTGAGAGCGTCTTTCCATCCGTCAGCCACAACTCCCCCAACCCCCACCCCTTCCCAACTGTCTTTACCCCCGCCCAAACATGTCCACTCACACTCCGCCACCCGCCCCTGCCCGCCGGCCCTCAGCAGCAGTGTTTGCGGCTGAGGCAGGTGCCCCTCCCAAGGGCAGCCTGCTCAGGAAAGTCCCCTGCTGGGCAGACGAGACTGGGCCGTGGACTGGGCCAAGCTCCTGCTGGGAGCGTATGAGAGGCTCCCTTTCTCTCAGACACGCACAAAAAAGATCCCCCTCGTCCGCCTGCACCCCCCCCCCCCCTCGTCCGCCCTGCTCCAGAATCCAATCTCTCCATCTGTTTTTCCTCACTCAATCTCTCTCTCTCGCTCTCCTCTTTCCTCTCTGAACTCACCCTATTTGACTTCACAGCATTTCTTGATCCGAAACGACAGTTCTGCTAACATCTCTACAAATTATACCATTACAGTGCTAACACTGGCATTTTAATACTATATGAAATAGATGACTCAGCTTTTCAAAAACCCTTCAAGTTCATTTCAACTCCATTTGAACTTAACATGGTAGCCAACTGCAGTGTAGGTAAAAGTGAGTAAGCGTGAGTGTTCAGTTGGACAGTGAGTAAGCGTGAGTGTTCAGTTGGACCCATCTCTGTCTGTCTGGTCACCTTGTACAATCATTTGCATCTACACACGCATGTTTTGTTTTTTTTGTTATCGCAAGCTCCCTCAAACACAAACCGTAACTGTATTTATAGTCCCTTTTACTGCTGTGGGTGAGATTAACGCCGGCTCTCCATGCCACCGTTGTGGCTCCATGCAAGTCTCGCAGGGGCAAGTGAAACCCCATTCTGAGAAAGTCCCCTCCCTGCCCGTAAGGGCTGGGCGGGACGGCAAAGAGTCGATCACTCGGACCAGACAAGCGTGTCTTTGTGGAGATGGAGGCCCCGGGGCCGCCCAGCAGCCGTCGGCGGCGCGCCGGCCCCTGCCTTCACACTGTCTTGTCAGCCGCCGAGATCAGGCGAGAGCCTGGCTTGGGGGCCCACAGGGGCCGGAGGTTACATAAACGGACATGCGTAGCGCAGTTCACACACACGCTCCTGCCCAGAGGACTGTAAATATACCGTGTCTGCACCTCTCCCCGGCTGTCTGTCTCTCGCTCTACCTCCGTCCCACTCTCTCTCTCTCCTTCACTCGTTCAGCTAGTCAGTCAGACAGGCATAATGGTCAGTCAATTACACGGGGGTTATGGTTAAGTCAGGGGTGTTAAAGCACAGATGACCTCCTACTCTAAGCCACTTAGTATGTATTTAGAGCCCAGTGTTTGACTGCCCTGTGAGGTAAACATCAATGCAAAGCCTTGCCTACAAAGCAGACACCAAGAAGTCAAAGAAACTGGAAATCTTTAACAAGAAATGACATTTGGGGTTCATTTCATGCTTCATTTCATGTTTTCACTGAAAATCAGTGGAATGATTCCACATCTTTGTTGCATTACTGTAGTAGAGATATTAATGTACCAATGTGCTAACCTGTGCTAATGTGCTAACCTGTGCCAATGTGCTGACCTGTGCCAATGAGCTAACCTGTGCCAATGTGCTAACCTGTGCCAATGTGCTAACCTGTGCCAATGAGCTAACCTGTGCCAATGAGCCAATGTGCTAACCTGTGCCAATGAGCTAACCTGTGCCAATGAGCTAACCTGTGCCAATGTGCTAACCTGTGCCAATGTGCTAACCTGTGCCAATACAGAGTTAAGCTTCAAGCCCCATATTACTAAAGTTACCCAGACAGCTTATTGCCACCTGAGAAACACTGCCAAATTGTGGCCTTTTTTAACACAACAAGATGCAGAGAAATTAATCCATGCCTTTATTACTAATAGGTTAGACTACTGAAATGCACTTTTTATGGTCTCCCCAAAAAGCATATAAAGAAATTGGCACTCATACAGAACTCTGCTGCTAGAATTTTAACTAAGACCAAGACGAGGAGCACATATCCCTGTGTTAGCTGAACTGCACCTGTTTCCTATGGAATTGATTTTAAGGTTCTGTTAATGACTTACAAAGCTCTAAATGGCATAGCACCTTCATATATCTCTGAGCTTTTAATATATTATCAACCACAAAGGAACCTTAGATCTTCCAATGCTAATATTTTAAAGGAAGTTCCATGGCTGGTTTTCTCGGTAGCGACTCGACGTCTATGCTGTATAGCTATGCTAGGTGAACAATTCGCCTATTACAAGTTCGTTTACCATCAAATTGGCTTCGTAAAGGCAAAAATCTTGCATAGTGTACCTTTAATTGTGCCCAAAGTGTGCCACAAACAAAGCAGAGAAGCTGTTTTTATCCATTATGCACCGAAGCTATGGAACACCCTGCCTCTGTACATCAAACAGGCACATTATGTAAACATCTTTTAAAAAGACCTGAAAACATACCGGTACCTGTATATGAGAGCTTTTAGTTAACTCACTTTTATCTTGTAACCTATTTCTTCACATTAATTCACATTCTACTGTTGCTATTTACAGGGTCTACCTATTTTCATTGCATTAATTGTAATGTGTGTGTTCTAAATCTCTAATGTTTTATTTATTGATTTGTTTGTTTGTTTTATTACAACTTTCTCTATTATTGTGTTAAATGCTCCCAATTTAAAGCACTTTGAGCTGCATTCTGTGTATGAAAGGTGCTATACAAGACTTTATTTATTATTAGAATTATTATTTTTATTATTACAATGTGCTAACCTGTACCAATGAGCCAACCTGTAACAATGTGCTAACCTGTGAAAATGTGCTCAGCTGCACACATCTGTTCTCTTTCTACAAGGGATTTATATCCTATGATGCTGAAAAGAAATACTCCACTATTATAAGTGGGTACTCATACAAACACATGCACACACAAACAGACACACACACACGCATGCACAATCAGACAAGACAGGCAGACACACACAAAGACAAGCAAATGCACACACACACAGAGACAGACAGACAGACAGACACAAATGTGCACACACACACACACACACACACACACACACACACACACACACACACACACACACACACACACACACACACACACACACACACACACACACACACACACACACACACCACAACTTTTCCCTGACTGTGGAGCCACCTGCTGGTGGGAACTCAGTCTCTCATCCAGGAAGTCATTGCTCTCTAACTGATGTTCATGGTAAAGATATGAACCGTATATCCTTTGTAATGTGAACAAGCCATTTTATGTACCAGGACTGATCCCCGCAGCAGGTTCAGCCTGGGCTGGGCAGCGGTAAGCACTGTGGAAATATAGACATACATACAGTTAAAAACAATTGGTCATTGGCAAAGTTGAATTTACACACAAGTTGAATAACATACACAGAGTGAATATTAACATGCATATACACACACACACCTTTCTCTTCCAGCAGTTTCTGACATGACACGGGTTAGACAAGCCATGGATGAAGGAACAACTAGGAGAGAAAATAGATTACTGAGGGGATCACCAAATCACTAAAGACTAAAAATGAACTGTGTATCACAGCTTGTGGAAACCCAGCATCCTAATTCAGTTTCCTGCTGTACAATGTCTGGGAATGACGATGTAAAGGTGTGAGATATAAAGGTGTGAGGTGTAAAGGTGTGAGTTATAAAGGTTTGAGATATAAAGGTGTGAGTTATAAAGGTGTGAGTTATAAAGGTGTGAGATGTAAAGGTGTGAGATGTAAAGGTGTGAGTTATAAAGGTGTGAGTTATAAAGGTGTGAGTTATAAAGGTGTGAGATGTAAAGGTGTGAGATGTAAAGGTGTGAGGTGTAAAGGTGTGAGTTGTAAAGGTGTGAGGTGTAAAGGTGTGAGTTGTAAAGGTGTAAGGTGTAAAGGTGTGAGGTGTAAAGGTGTGAGTTGTAAAGGTGTGAGGTGTAAAGGTGTGAGTTGTAAAGGTGTAAGGTGTAAAGGTGTGAGGTGTAAAGGTGTGAGGTGTAAAGGTGTGAGTTATAAAGGTAAAGTATCAGCATTTGCTTTACCTCCGCGGAGCAGCTCGTGTATGAAGGCCGCAGCCAGCGTGACAGCTATGACAAGAGCCACGCCCACCAGGATAACCATGAGTAGAGAGGTGTCTGTTAAAACATGAACCACACCTGTATCATGTTTCACGGACTTGTATTTTTCTGATTCTAACCAATTGTGTAACATGCTTTACATAAATATAAAATATCTCCAGATTTGCCTATATTAGCTCAGTTGTGAGTTCATTGCATGCGAACCAGTGTATTCTAAACTACTGTGTGTGTGTGTGTGTGTGTGTTGTATTGATGTATTCACAAGGGTGAGACAGTTAGTAATAAATCCTGTTGCAACTGGCTTCTTGCCCTATTAAACTCAGAATGAGATTGCAGAAGCAGACAGGTCTCGGGTGAAAGCTATCGTTCCCCTGCTTGTCTGGAGTGATATGTAGAACAGAACTAATGGAACACAAGTGCACAGGCTAGCTGCATCATGCTTCTGCTTATTTTCTACTTCAAGTGCTTCTCAAAAGGGTTAATCCCCAACAACATACTATTCTACATTATGCACATGCTGTGTTGCATTGCACAGCATGGCTCTCTATAACGTTATTTTTCTCTGAATGAACAGTAACAGGTTTGTATATAGAGAATGAGGTAGCTAAATCATGAAGGTTTGCAGGTATTCTCTTGACATTGTGACAGTGACAGTGGCAGATGTACTGCGTACCGTCTGTGGTGACATGAATCTCTGGGCTGGACAGCTGGGCTCTCCCTGAGGCCACCGTGCAGCTGTACCTGCCCGAGTGACACCTGCGTGCCTGGTTCACGGTCACCACGGAGCGAGCGGAGCTGGAGAGGAGAGGCTGGCCGTTCCTGAAGAAGGTGAACGTCACCTGAGCGCGTCTGGAGCTGTTCTCAGGTTTCAGGCTCTCTCGCTCGCTCACCTGGGCGTTGCAGGTAATGCGGAATGGCTCGTTCTGCTTTAGAACCACCCCAGGGCTCAGAGATAGGGTCACACGGCTGAAGAAATCTGCGGAGACAAACACCATGCTAATGTGTGTCTTCAGTTGGATGGCAGTGGCCATCACAGTTCCACTGTGACTCTTGACACCCAAGCACTGAGCAGTGACCTCACCCATAGTGACTAGTACATATGCACACAAGCCATTTACATCTCTATATCATAAACCACTGCATGGGACCTGTCACCCATTCTTGCCAAATCAAAGCCAAGTCCACACCACCTATCCGAGTTGTGACTTTTGACTCATTCAATGCATGACAGCAGTTGCAATGCATTATTAACATTATTAAAAGTATGACAGACACACAAACTAGCAGATTTGCTTCAGGGGGTATGAGACGGTTCAGATTGTGGTGCTTGTGTGAGCTACACTTTTGTCACTTGGTGGTCAAAGAGGTTCACTAATTATTACTCCATGTATCTGCTTATTATGAGACCACAATACTCTGTAGTGAGATCAGCCTATTTGGCATAATGATTATAGAGACACCGTTAAAACCATCCCCACACACTCACTTGTGATATTGAGGTAGACTGAGTCACTGTACTCTGTGTAGAAGGTGGGCGAGCCCCTGCCGGCTTTGCACCAGTACCGGCCCGTGTCTGAGAGTGCGGAGCGCCACAGCCTGAACACCGCCTCCCCTCCTCCCCCATCCCAGATCTGCCCCAGTGGGGGTGCACTCCGAGAGCCATGGTACCAGAGGTACTTCCAGCCGCGGTGCTGATGCAATCCACACCGCAGGAGGACGGTATCCTCGGAGTACGCTCTTCCATCTGTAGGACTCACTGTCAGTGTGGGCTTCAGGAGGATGTCTGTGTGAGACAGCAAGCAGTTGCATGTTTGCGAACCAGACAAAGACCCTTTAGGTTGAGGTTTCACTCAGGATACTAATTCCAGGTGGATCTACGACTGGTTTGTATATACCATGAATTTCTATTAGATGCTCTCCACAGGACTCAGGAGAGAAATCTGATAAAATAAATTCTTTCTAAGGTGATTTTCTTTCATGTTCTTACCTTCCACAGTCACTTGTACATCCTCACTTTCCCTCTGCTCACCCTGAGGTAGAGTTACTACACACTTGTACTTTCCAGACTGTTCTGTGGTGACATCTTCTATAAGAAAACTGTGGGTCTTGCCCTGGATTTGTGTTGTGGTGGACACCCTGATGTTATCCCTCCAGATGCCATAGGCCAGCTGAGGGGCCTCAGAGCCATCTGTGATAACCCTGCAGGTTAAAATGAGTGTTTCTCCCACAACCAGTTCATTTCCTGGGTCGGCTGACAACAACACTGAAGACACCTGAGCAGATGCTATACACACACACACACACACACACACACACACACACACACACACACACACGTCAAGCCAGTGAGGTCAGTGTCAGTTCTGTTGTTAGAACTCAAGCAAAAGGTGACCCTACTTACCATGGGAGAAACAGAGCAGTATGGCAGCCACTAGGCCTACTGCGTTGACAAGACATGTCTTGTGTATACACATACTAACATAACTTTACAGTTATCATCACCATCTTATCACAAATGTGTCTAAAATGTTCTGTGGTAGCCGATAGTATTAATATAAGAGATACCAAAAGCAGCCTATGTACAACAGACTGTAAAGGTAGGCCTATCACTCATTACGCTGCTCTTCCGTTTTTTTTTCCGCACCGTTGCTAGGTTACCGGAACGCAGACGAGTCACGCCGCTTCGTCTGACATTTGGTTGGTCCGTTCAATGTCACCATGATGTGCGATGTTAACTCATGGACCATTTCAGCTAGTTAGATTAAACTCATGTCATTGTTTGTTATGGCTTAATTTTCTTCCTTTGAAGTGTTTTGTTTGTTATGGCTTAATTTTCTTCCTTTATAGTGTTTTGTGTCACACGTTATACATGAAGAATGTGTACAGTCTATGGTGCTGAACAAATAAGCTACTTAGGGCTTGCAACTGCAGATTCTAACGTCTGTATGCCTTCTCTCAATATTTGGGCAAAGGTGACGCAACATACTCCAGAGACAGAGAAAACACCGTCATGACAATTTGAAAGTTTTCCCCGCACAGCAGTTGTTGTAGGCTAGTAGCCTGTTGGAGTTACACCTTTTACTGTCTATGAGTTAGGCCTACACACAAACCTCAAACTGAAAGAACGGTTAACTTGCATATTAGACTCATTCGGCTTCATGCAATAATGCATGCTTGATTTTTACATTGTGTTAAATCCAGCATGCGTCATTTTCAGCCAGATCTGCGCAGCGATGCATGAAGTTCAATGAGTCTATTATCTCAGATATAATCTCATGATGTGAAGCAGACCTATCATGGGATTTTGAAGCTTATGCAAAACAAGTTTAAATAATTTATTGCCAAAAATCATTTACACCAACTCCAATAACTCCTTGAAGGGCCTTTCCTCTCACTACTGCTTACAGTACAAAAACTCAAGAAAATGTGTTGCGATCTGGGAAAACTCTTCACTTGGTGCAATTTTACCATTTATGATTCTGATACCATCCTAGCAACATCCAAGATTTTGGAGGATGGTATCCAGGATTTTGCTAGGGGACAGTGTCCAGAATGTTGAAGAGATGGTATCAGAATCTTAAGTTGGTGAAATTTCATGAATTTGGTTGAAACAGAGCAAAAATCAAGAATTTTTGAATGCACCATGTGAAGGGTTTTCCTAGCCTGAAGTAGTAGGCTACTCTAATCAGAATATGAGTCTGATACTGCTCCATTGGGACATAATTATGGGGCGTGTTTCAACAGATACAGGGGGGAATGCCTCTGCACTCAATTGGATATACCTAACCAATCAGAGCAACGAAATAGCTTACCGTAAGGTGTAGGAAGAACACACACAAACCATCCTTCTTCTCCACAAATGCCTTAACATTGTTTACTGGTCTTTTGTAAAAGTTAGTGCCGTCTTAAAAGCCATGTATCCTTCTAGCCAGAGCGTTTTTGTTTCAAACATAAGCCTAATCTAAGCGTGCTCAGATGACGTGATAGACCAGGCGCTGTTGCTTACCTGTCCATAATCGTAAAGCCCGATTTGATTGGTCCGCCCGATCTAGGGCGAGCATACTTGCTCCACAATGGAGCAGTGCCAGACCGAACTTCCCGACCTCAAATGTTGTGGGCGGGACTAAATTCGGAATGGCACCCAGGCTAGGGGTTTCCTAGATCACATCACAAATTAGAAAACATGTAATCTCACTAGTTGACTGATCATAATAAATTATAGACACAAACTCACCATGGTACTGCAGATCATTCATTATCCAGTGCTCTGTGCTTATCTGACCTCTGACCAAGAAAAAGGATACGAAGGCATTGACCTCTGCCTCAAAGTACTATAGTGGATTAAACTGGGTTTTATCCAATTGATGTTTAATAAATAGTTTCACTAAAGCAGTGGTATTCATTGATTTTACTAACACAAGAGATACACTAGATTGGTACATGATTTTCTGTGTTCTTACTGGCATAGTCTTGTAAACGGTATTTGGCTGATGCCTTTGCTTTTATTAAGAGTATGTTATGTCTCATTCTGAACAATAACCAAGACATAGTCAAGGCCACAGTTACCAAGGCTTTGAAATAAAATCAACATGATCGAGAAAGGAAAAAAAACAGCAAAAACAAATACAATTATAAACAATGATTCACTGTTTATTGTGGTCTAGCACTTCATCTCAAAAAAACAGTCCTTGGGTAAGCCAAGGTCACCTTCCAGTTGACTTGGGGTCTGTTTGCTGCCTCCAAGTCTGTATGCCCTCCCACCCCCAGAGGGAGGACACAGATCATTCACGAAACAGCATCCATGTCTGCCGCCGAAAGTCTTTATCGTCCCAGAACGAATTCATTACTGCAGTTCATAGACGAGACAAGCCCTCCACACACAAGAAGGGATGTGTGTGTGTGTGTGTCAGGGCTTTTTTACAGGACGGGGTTAAGAGTGTGTGTGAGTCTGAGTAACAGATGTCCTTGTGGAGGGCAAGTGTGTGTGTGTGTGTGTGTCTTATGGGGCCATCCAAAATGGCATGGACTGCGGTGCCTGTGTTTTGGGACGTGCCGGTTGGGGAGGGGGGTTTCGGTACACCCCCAGAGTCCATCCTGAGGAGAGGGAGGAGGAGGAGGAGGTGGATGAGGAGGAAGAGGAAGAGGATGTCATGGCCGAGTTACCTGCCCCGGCCGGTTTAAGAATTGAGTGGTCCTCCTCTTCATCAGACGAGTCTCCGGTGTAAGCCACCAGTCCTGTCTTCAGACGCTTCACAGACGGTTCTGTAAGGGGGGGGGGGGGGAGGGGAATGACAAGACCGAGAGAGGGAGAGAGAATAGAACATACAAGAGAGAAAGAAAACCCAGGAAAAACAAAACAAGCAGGCACACTCATTAAAAAAACAGACGATTTGGCATTAGGTTGGTGAACAGAGAGAGACAAAGTTAATCAAATAGCAGTCATTTTGGAGCACAGATGTTTGGTATTTTTTTGGGGGGCGACGGGGGGAAGCAAAGGCGCGGGCAGGGGTTGGTCGCCATTGGTCAGGAGGAGGAGGCAAAAGTTCAGGCCATCCAATCAGGAAGCGGCAACAGAGTGATTGACGATGTCCATGGGCCAACCCCCCACCCAGCGTACGCCAGCAGCGTCCAGCATCCCCCCAGAGAGACATGGAAGAGAGAGAAGAACACAGAAAGAGAGAGAGAGAGAACACAAAACAGAGGAGAGAGGCACGTTAGTGCGGGCGGACCACTCAGCCACAGGCTCGTCGTCAGTCTGATGACCTCATCAGAGAGGGACGGCTGGCTGCTGACACCAGCCAGTGTAGAGAGGACTAGATGGAGAACAACTGGGGGAGGGTGACGTGAGGTCCACTATACTGCTCTGACCAGGATCCACCCCCACCGCACGGTTAGCATTTAGGAAACATTTCCACTACAAATAGCCTCATGTCAGACATCACAACTGATTCGTACACTTTGCGTCACAAGTCACAAGAGTCCAACTTCTGTCTTCAGACTTCACATCTCAGATGCAAAGTGATGTGTGGTAGAACAGCCCGTACCGAGACTCGAGAGAGTGACCAACTCTGTAGTGGACACAGCCTGGCCTGCACCTGCAGAGCTAGAGAACAGAGGCCACTACAGAGTCAGTAGTCGTTTTTACACAGAGATCGCACAACATTAACGGGAAGAGAAGACTTCTTTATGCCGCATCGTGTCTAAAAAATAGGCGAAAACATTGCCAACCACTTCGTACCGCGAGTGTTTACATACAAGCCGGCATATTGAGGAGCCAGGACCAAATAGCAAAATGAAGCGCGACGTGCAATATTGGGCGTAAAGATGAGTCAGATGTAGGCTACAGTTATGTTAGCCATTCATCTACAAATGCTTTTATTATGGATGCCAGAAACTGCACATTATACTATGACAGTTTTTAAGGGTAAAGCCTGCTATTGCAAGTTTTGGGCCAGGTCCATAGGCTCTATAGGCTACAACAAAGTGTTTCTGGAGAGAACGTTGAATTTAGTCAGACCTGTGTGATAATAGAATATGGCCATCTATATCTTTAACTAGCTCATATCAAGAATGCCTAATGGAAATAACAGGGGACTAACTATGGATAACTGTGGATAACTTGTAGACCATAAAGGTAAGAGTTCATTGTCATTACATTTAGCTGTGTTTGCTTGTTTGGCTGCATAGCATGCTAGTTTGTTTGTTAAACAGTGACATTAAGCTATGTTCGCTAATGTCCAGCTTCTAAATGTTATGTGGCTAACAGTAGTTATCATGTGATAATGTAAAAGCTCAAGGAGTTCATGCTTTGTTTTATTGCTGGATTTTAGGATAGCCTATATGGCAACCGATTGCATTCTAACCTACAGTCAACTCTAACCGGCGTTAAATAACTGGAAGCTTTGTTGATTTAAAGATTGTGGTAATGTGCGTGCTGTCTGCTATTGCTGCTTGTCAGATTTTAAATCTCCTGTGGTGGGTTTGACATTTGTAGTGTCATCAAAACACCCGCCCAGATTCCCCCCATTTGGCCTTAACGCATTTACACTGGTGCCGGAATGAATTGTTTCGCCTTTATGTCAACTCTGCCTGGTGATAAAATTGGCGGGACACTTCGGCCCACCGTTCCGCCTTGGTGTGTGTAAAAAGGACAGTTATTGCAGTGTTCTGCAATAAAAGGTACATACATTTGCGGGAAATACGGCAGTGTAAAAGGGGCTAGTTAGTATCTGGGTAACAGCAGGGGTGTCTTCCCCCACACAGCCACAAACACCAGATCAGGGCCAGAGGCTGCAGCCATGTGGGGCAGGAGCAGAAAACAGTTCCACTACCTACCTACCGAGCAGACTCCCTGTGGGGAAATCAGCTCCACTAACTAACTAACAAACTAACTAATCTATCTATCTATCAATCAGCCTCTACTGAGCACTGACAGGGCGGGGAAGTGGGGCACCTAGCAGGGGTTAACTGGGGCTAACTCAAAACTAATCTCTAAGTTAATTAAGATAACCCTCGCTCAGATACAGCCCAGAGGCAGTAGCTAACCCTCGCTCAGAGGCAGCAGCTGACCCTCGCTCAGATACAACCCAGAGGCAGCAGATAACCCTCGCTCAGACACAACCCAGAGGCAGCAGCTCTGGGGCAGTAGGTAGAGGGGAGGGTTGGGGGTTGTGGTCCTTACTGACGGGGCAGTAGGTAGAGGGGAGGGTTGGGGGTTGTGGTCCTTACCGGGGGCGGGGGCCGGTGGCCTTCTCTCCTCCAGTTTGGGCGGCCGCACTCCTCCGTTGACTGGCATGGGTGGCGGGGGCATTAGCTGCCTACTGGAGGGTCAAACACCAGTGGAATCTCAATCTCAAGCGACATACTCATTTAATTATGATATTTTAAAACACATTATCGTCACTGTATCAGACATGTTAGACATGAAAGTTACAGTAATTGTTGATTATTGATCAACTGATCGATCAATTGATTTCCTGAACACAGGAAAGTGTATTATACTGAGTAAACTAAAACTATATGTGTAGTTAAGGGTACATTCAAACTACCTTATGTGTGTGCACTACCTACAATCTTTTAAGATAATTACGCAATCATGGCACCATGTACAGTGGAGTACCCTCAACCACTTGTACAGGAACACAAAATGTCCTTCATGTTGTCCAGCACGGGCTGTGGTGCAGCAGCAACAGCAGCAGCCTATTTCTGGTTCTGAGTTTTGGTTCTGAGGCACTTACCAGTCCCTCTCTTTGGGAGGCCCAGAGGAACTAGAAGGCGGGGGTCCTGAAGACTCGGGGCTGCCCACAGAGAAGCCTGCACCTAAATTAGTCATATGAATGGGTCCATGCTATGAGCAGAAAAACACAAATGACATTAGCACACACCCTCGTCTGGTGCCTTGTTCTGCCATTACTGTCCTAAGGAAAAGACCCCTGGGGCGGAGCCGGTGGACACGGGGCACTTATGGGCCACATACGGGCCAAAGCAGCGCAGGCTCCGCCCCAGGGTCAAGTGTGCTGAACGAAGCACTCTTGTCTTTATACTGTAAATGGACACTAGGGCTACCAGCTTTTACTCCGTACGTGTGACTGTAATAGTGTTGCATTTTGTCTTATCGGGTGTATGTGTCCGCTGCACAAATTAAGTTCCTTATGGAAAATAAAGTACGTTGAATCCAATTTGAATTGAAGATGAGATACACACAGCTAATATCTACAAGGATGACAATGCAATCAAACACCAAGGATTCAGCTATGCTGCAATGGGAAACACCCGTTTTTATTCAATACACACAGCTAGCAACGGCACCGATTATATTCCACCCTAAGCAAAAATCTTGAATAAATAATATGCAATTAAAAGGCAATCCATGTTTTAGATTCAAATAGTCAGTTTTGAGGCTGCAGTTTAATTGTGGCTGAGGCATCCGTCATAAGCCCCAGGAGAGACAGGGCTGAAATAAAAATCTTCTCTGAAAAGAGAGAGAAATTAGTTCATGGATCTTGGGACGGATCTCAGCACGGTTTTGCACGTGCAACACTGCACCTCCTGAGACAGTTCAGTGTGTGAGACAGGTGGGGCGATGGATCACCTGGTATCCCAGAAGGCCGCTGTCCTGCTCCTCAGGGACCTCCTCTGTGAAGCGCCGCTTCTGTGGGGGGTTGGCCAAGGACGAGGGGGGAGGGGCTTTGTGCGGAACTGGAGCCACTGGGGGGAATGGAGCCGGAGGGAGCTGTGTGTGTGTGTGTGTGTGTGTGTGTGTGTGTGTGATGGAGGGTGGAGACAGTAAAAGAAAGTCAATCAATAGTTAATAAATAGTCCAATTGTCAATTATACTGTATACAATCAATATAACAATATACTGTCAAAAAAAAACACATTACATACAGATAAAAACGGAGTAAAACAATGTAAATTGGTGGACTACAGTGGAATCATATCGAATGTGGTGATTTGACACAAATGTATACCCATCAATATGTGGCCCAAAATAAAAGTGAAACCCAAACAAGAGGAGGAGAAAGGCTTGTGGGCAACAGGGTGCTACTGCTTACCTGAGGCATGACTGGTGGCGCGGGGTTGATGGGGTACTGAGCGCTGGGTGGTGGGATTGGGGCAGGGGGCGTCCCAGGGGGCATATGTGGGGGTACAACATAGGGTGGGGGCATGGGCTGAGGCGGGGGCATGGGCATGGGGTAGCCTGGAGGCTGGTAGCCCGCAGGGGGGCAGTACGGGGGATGGGGGGGCAGGCCGTTGACTGGGGGCGGCTGGATGAAGCCTGGCAGAAGACGAGACGTAAAGAGGTTAGACTCAGAACACACCGGCAGATCGGGAATTCAGAACTGGGACAGGTGTGCTGAGCTCTACAGTAAAACCATTATTTTGGTTCGAGGGCTGCAGACGCCCTGTATCCTGAGTCTGCAGCATGTAACTTGTGTCTGTGCCCACGTCTGAACCGAGCATGTTACCTTGAGTGGGCACCATGGCGGTCATCTGAGTGAGGAAGCGAGAGTACTCGGCATGCACCTGAGAGAGAGAGGCAGAAGAGAATGCTAAAGGAATGACCCTTTTTTTATGATAGCTAGCTTTGGGGCAGCTGTGGCCTACTGGTTAGCGCTTCGGACTTGTAACCGGAGGGTTGCCGGTTCGAACCCCGACCAGTAGGCACGGCTGAAGTACCCTTGAGCAAGGGACCTAACCCTCACTGCTCCCCGAGCGCCGCTGTTGTTGCAGGCAGCTCACTGCGCCGGGATTAGTGTGTGCTTCACCTCACTGTGTGCTGAGTGTGTTTCACTAATTCAAGGATTGGGATAAATGCAGAGACCAAATTTCCCTCACAGGATCAAAAGAGTATATACACTTATACTTAAGATATGCAATACAGAAGCAGACTCCTTTCTGTGTCAACACAAGGGCTAGTATTGCCATACTTGGGCCATCTTGCCATCATTCTAGACTGAATCAACTGAATAATTCCTTTCGGTTGAAGTACTTTCAACATAAAATCAACAGATATTATGCTGCACTCCTGAGTGAAAGTACATCTCTCGCTGAGTGTGAGGGAAAGACCTGTGTGTGTGTGAGTAAGTGAATGAGTAAAAGAGAGAGCATCAGTGTGTATGTAATATATTCTGTAGGTACTCACTGTCTGTAGGAGGTTCTCACACAGAGTCTTGGCTGCAGCCAGGCCCTCAGGTTTGGGGTGACTAGAAAACACACACACACACACACACACACACACACACGGTTAATTAGCTCTTCGCATCACTTTGACACTAAAAGTATGATTCTATGTAATGACTGTATGATATCTGTACTGTCCCTGTGTATATCTGTGTGTGACTATGTATTTAGAGATAAGCAGGAATATTATGACTTTGCAGTGTTTCACTACTCTGCATGGCTGCGTCAGTAGCTATCTGCTCCGGATTGCCAGGTTGCCACTAATCAGAGTCTGATTCAGTGTAGTCCACGTGAGATTGGATGACCAATGCCATCTCCTGTCAGCCTGGAAGGATACTTTAACCCTAACTATGTAGAGACTATGTACACTACCGGTCAAAAGTTTGGGGTCACTTAGAAGTTTCCATTCCACTCCATTATAGACAGATTACCAGCTGAGATCAGTTGCATTGTTTTTTTACATAATTGCAAAAGGGTTCTCCAATGTTTTCTCAGTTAGCCTTTTAAAATTATATCAGATTAGTAAACAGAATGTGCCTTTGGAACATTGGATGAATGGTTGCTGATAATGGGCAATGTAGATTATTGCATTAAAGATCAGCCATTTCTTTCTACAACAGTTTTTGCAATTATGTAAGCACATAATGTAATCTGAAAACTTCTGCCCTAATAAAAAACAAATGCAACTGATCTCAGCTGGTATTCTGTCTATAATGGAGTGGGATTGAAACTTTTGACCAGTAGTGTACATAAATTCTATACATGTACTGGCCTATCATGTGTTCTAGACTTGAACCAACCTTATGTAGATGTACATGTGTTCTGGACTTGAACCAACCTTATGTAGATGTACATGGGTTCTAGACTTGAACCAACCTTATGTAGATGTACATGGGTTCTAGACTTGAACCAACCTTATGTAGATGTACATGTGTTCTAGACTTGTACCAACCTTATGTAGATGTACATGGGTTCGAAAGCCTCTCTCCCTGAAGCTGGCTCCAGGCATCCAGATCCCTTCCCCCTGAGGAAGACCTTGGCCCCCGTCTCCGTCTGAATGTGCTGGAGGAAGGAGCAGCCGGGGCCCTCCACCTTCTCCTTCACATTGAAACCCTGGATAGCATGCTCCAGGCCCACAAACAGCTTGTCCTGGACATAGTGCATCTGAGAGAGAGAGAGAGAAAGAGAGAAAGAGAGAGAGACATAAAGACAGAGAGACACAAACAGAGAGAGAGAGAGAGAGAGAGAGAGAGAGAGAGAAAGAAATAGAGAGAGAGAGAAAGAGAGAGACATAAAGACAGAGAGACACAAACAGAGAGAGAGAGAGAGAGAGAGAGAGAGAGAGAGAAAGAGAGAGAGAGAGACACAGACAAGTTAAAAGAGACAGAAAACAGACAAAGGTAAACAAGAAATGAAACCATACAATGTAGAGACCTGGCATAAATTAACGTATTATTTGAAGGCATTGGCTTTCAAAATAAGTCAGTAACCTACTGGAATGACAGCTATGGTGAAATAGAAATGTAGCATGTGTGATGAAAGCCACATCACTCATTTACTATGGTTACATTTAGAGAGTAATGCGTCTTCTGTGCACGTGGTGGTGGTTTGTCTGGTTAATAGCGAGGTGGCAGCAGCAGCATCGGTGTGTCTGTGGGGTGTGTGGAACCTCACCCCGGACTGGAAGTGTGGTTTGTGGCCCATAGGGGGCAGCGCTGGGGGAGGGGGCTGCTGGTAGACGGTGACTGCCGCCGCACTCGAGCTGGTGGCTGCTTTCACCACACCGTTGGTGATGATCTCCTTGATCTTATTCACCGCTCCTATGTACACACACACACACACACACACACACACACAGGGTTAGTCACACTCACACTCACAAGAAAACTCGCAAGAAAACTAAGTGTGTAATTATTGCATCTGGTCGTAGATTGATTAAACTAAAAACATATACTTACGATCCACTATATCTCTGGTTTGTCCTTGGACGTGAAGGTAAAGTGGACGTTCACTGCCAATAGCAAGAAATAAATTACACTTAAAGTATTGTTTGACTTTGCATTTGAATTTGAAGTAGCGGTTTTCAGCCTCAGGTTTATGACTCATAACAGTACCACACAGCACACAATTACCGTCAGCTGAATCTGGTACAGAAGACCAACCTGCCAGCCAAACCAACCAGCAGAAGCAGCACAAGCACAACCAGCTACGATAGCGAAGCATAGCATATTATATTATATAAACCAAAGCCCAAGCACTGCCCTCAACCCAAATTGGCTTCCTGTCTGACATCTGATAAACCAAACCACCTGTGCTAAGAGCTCCATTTGCACTGAGGGCCTTCAGCACCAGGACTTTTGGCTAAAGTTCCGAATGTGTTTGTGTCATGCTTCTGTGATTAGGCCATATACCAACAGCAACCATAAAGACACTGTACAACATTCCAAGGACAGAGAATTGAAATGGAGCCAAACCAATAGCAACACACAATAAATGGAGCAATAGACCATTTCTACTTTCAACCTACAAACACACTGCCTGCTGAAGCTGGGCTTGTAGCTAAGGTATGAGTTCCTGGAAAAGCCCTGTTTAAGCCCATGCTATGTAAGGTGCAAGCGCTTCCTGGGTCAGGAAGTCAGAGGAAGTCAAGAACCAGGTTTAGTCAACTGTGTAAACCAGGCCAATAATCACACCATTCTGACAGTCAGCCCACCTAATCCACCTGCCACCACACTCACCTTGGTAATGCCTTGTTCTTCTCTTCTACTGTCATATAGCGCCCCCTAGTTGACACTGCAGCACCACTCACTTTACTGATCTGTGGGTAACATAGGGGAATTACATAATACTCCAGCGCTTGACTGAGTTAAGCCAACACTTATCACAGAGTATCACCTAAATGGTATCAATGGTAAGTTTGACTGTAGTTGGAGCACTAACCTCGTCTTGTGTCTGTCCCCGGGTCAGAAGATTGCGGCAGGTGAGAGGCACGTCATTAATCTCCACCTCAGCTACCACCAGGTCATCCTTGGCTTTCATTGGCTGCTGAGGCTTACCAGGCGCACCCTGGGTCACAACAGGAAGGTGAGTGTTAAAAGTGAGAGCATCGGAAAAGAGGTCCACAAGATGGCTAAACACACCTTTTCTACAGCGTTCAAGTACATTATGTATTTAGTCAAGAGCTCATCACAGCTGTTAAGGTACTACATGAAATCAATACACTCTTACCTTGTCCACGGGCCCGGGACCGCCGATCTGAGAGGGCTTGAGTTTGCCCTTTGCCACCAGCATGGCGTTGATCTTGGCGGCTACGGCAGCGGCCGCATCCAGAGCCCCCGTTGGCGCAGCCTCGGGTTCCCCCATTGAGGCTAGCCCCGGCTGGTCCCACTTGCTGCGGCGACTGATGCGAGATGAGACGAGACAGGTGTATGTCAGTACCGCACCCTCCAAAATAGCAAACTTTTTCTTACAAAACCCTGACATTAATGCACAAACACAGACCTTTGGTGATCAAGTTAACTGTAATCAACTTAAGTTGACATTGGTAATCAGTTGCAACACGTTATAGCTACCTATTTGATGTCCACCTACCTGCAGATTAACGTTAGCTAGTGACGCGCTGTAGTTCATGTTAAATTGAGACGTAATATATATATAATACAAAATTAGCAATCTAGTTGACGGCCTGAAAGATATAACTAGCAGGGAATAAGAATCAGAGCTGGCTGTAACAACTGATACCGTTTTAGCTGAGGTTAGCCCAGCTACTCTAGCACCTATCGCAACACCCACTTTGGCTAAAAACAGCTAGCTGTTAGTTAGGTAGCAAACTGATTATCTTGACCTTTGAAAGTCATTACTAAGTCAAAATGTAAATGGCAGGGAATGTTACTACCACGAGAAGCAATCTTAAGTACCTAGCCTCTAATTACAAACCATCTCTTTGCTTACTTTTACGGCAACGTTAGCAAGTGAACAAGTAACAGGACGCTAGCTAACGTTAGCTACTCCGCCATTAACGTTAGGCGTTCCATTTAATTGAGAGAAGGCAAGTGTTATGCCATTAGCTGCTAAGCAGTGATACACATGTCAAAGCTGTTGCCATACTCACCCGCCGTTTGGCGTTCCACCATATGACATCAATTTCAATTTCTTGTTCAATACACTTCTGCAGAAAATTCAAGCTACCATTGACTGTGTACACATTCACTGAGGTGCTCTCTAGTTGCAGCGCCAGCAACTGACTGAGGTCAAAAGAAACATGTTCACTTCCGGGTTAATATGTCGTTTTCATTACATAGAACCTCTCTGATAGAACCATGTATGGATTTGTCATTTACAGTCATGGCAAACAGGTATCCGTCCCCCATTTTAGACCTTAATATCATATAAGATATTTTATATGTATATGCAGGCCAGCCATTACAAATGATGGGACAACATTGCCCAAATTTGCCTCCAATATCTACATTACTCCTGCACCACCAGACAAACCTATACCTTTGCATGGGCATGCATTCGTTTTTTTCATAAAGTCTCATAAAATGATCAAATTACTTCAGAATATCATTATGTATTAATTTATATTCAGTCAAAATGAATGTAATAGTCAAGTTCTTAGTTTCACAGTGTTTTATTGGTCACAGTGCTAGTTTTCAAAATATAACAAGGCTGAGCATGGAATGGTATGCAGAAATAAATCATGTAAATGAGTAGTGTAATATTTGTGCAGAAACATGGAAATGTGTGATTACTGAGTGGAAAGTGAGATTACTGAAACAGTAACATCAGATGACCTCTCTTCTCTTCTCGGCCTCTGACGGGTGCGTCTGCTTGAACTTAGAGATGCGGTCTTCCATGACAGGCCTGAAGTGTCTAACCAGCCCCTGCAGGATGGTGACAGGAAGGCAATATTAATGCGTGGAAATCACATAATAAATTGTAAAGGCACTCTGAACTCTTACCATTAAAGATGCAGCTAGCAATCTGGTTTCAGTTTCACAAAAGGTTTTTGATATTTGAGTTCAACAGTCAGTGAAATGACAGGCCTTCTTGCTGTGCATATGTTGATTGGCTGGGATTGCTTATTGGGATTGGGATGTCTTGATTTATTCTTGAACACACAACTAGAGAACCGTCAGGTTAGTCATGGACTGCATGTTGTATCATTTAATTAAATAATTTAAATAATACTATATTATTATTAAATAGTAAATAATATCTCTACTTCTATGAACACACCATGCATTGGTCATAATGCTGTAAAGCAACCAAAAAAGTCTCGCTCTACTGGAGAAACAGGCCTTTTGTCTTCATATACTTAGTGCCACTGAAAAGAGCATGAGACTGGCCCATTGTGGTGATTATGTCAATGTCTCCCTGCCCTCGCCTGTACTGCCCAGGCAACCACCCATCTCTGGACAGGTTTACCTGCCTACTGTCCTCCTTACCTCACCTGCACGGGCCAGGCGCCCCCATCTCCCAGCTCACCTGCACGGGCCAGGCGCCCCCATCTCACCTGCACGGGCCAGGCGGCCCCATCTCCCAGCTCACCTGCACGGGCCAGGCGGCCCCAGCTCACCTGCACGGGCCAGGCGGCCCCATCTCACCTGCACGGGCCAGGCGGCCCCATCTCCCAGCTCACCTGCACGGGCCAGGCGGCCCCATCTCCCAGGGCGCAGATGGTGTGGCCCTCGATCTGCTTGCTGAGTTCATAGATCATGTCGATCTCAGAGTTACGAGCGTCGCCTTTCACAAAGCGCCACATCATCACGTTCATCCAGTCCACACCTGATGGGGACACATACAACATGACAAGTGGAGCAGAGAGAAGAAGCTGTGTGTGTGTGTGTGTAAAGCACTCAGGTTCATCTGACTGTAGCAAGCAGTATTGCTGTTTAGCACTGTGTATTGTATGTGTTTATAATCAGCACCGCAGAGCAAGACTGAAATAAGCGTAACAGTGGACATGAACGAGACAGGAGTGAGTGTGTGTGCGTGTGTGTGCCTCCGTGAGGTCCAGAAGAATTCCTGGTTCTTACAATACTTCGGTACCTTAGAAAAAGCAAGTACCGCCATGTTTTTAGTATCAACTTGGTACCGAAGTATCAGTTCTCGTGACATCTTTAGTAAGGGCAGAAACTGAAATGTTCCTACACATAATTTTCATATATAGATAAATTTGCCAATATCCCACTAGGTAATTGTGAATAGGATCTGAGAAATCAATTCAGCCAAACATTAACCAGAATTTCAGAATGCACTCCTAAAATAGATGAGATCCCAAGATCTTGCCAAAACAGTGCTTATTTGAGTTACAGTTCCTTACCTTCCCTGCAGGGGGTGCACTGGCCACAGCTTTCATGCTTGTAGAACTCAACCAATCGGGCAATGGCCCTGATGACATCAGTCTGGGAAAGCAGGAAATACAGTTCAGACTGAGAATGCTTCTGTGGTTTGAATTAGTAAAACAACACAAAACACCCAAAATGCACAGAATCAGTGTTCTTTGCAACACTGCATTTCGGTCGTTGCTTTAACCTTACCGAAACAGATACGCATGCGAGTTATGTATCCACCACCTCAAAAACTCCAAAGCTGCTGTCAGAGTATGTTCCGAGGACACAAGTTTTCTATTGTGTATCAACAACACTCAATAACAGTTTATGTGATGTGTTAATTACAAAATGTCTTCCCTAACAATTTGACAACAGCTAGTTGTGAAGAAGGCTATTCAATTAGACCGGTTGCTTGTGAGACTCCGTGGCTGCGCAGTGTACACCCGCTTTCTTATTTGGGTTTTGGGTTGCCAGGTTTTATGACAGAAAGGTTTCAATTGAAAGTAAGTGATTGTATATGTGTAGGGTGTATTTCATACACAATCTGGCAACCTGGGAAATGTCAAACTAACAGAACAAATTAATGGATCAGTCATTTTAAAATTAAAGGAACCGTATGTAAGATTGTGGCCAAAACAGGTACTACAATCACTTTCAAATTACTGTGGAGCGGTGTATCCCCTTCCCCTCCCCTCTGACTGGCAGAGTTGGCAACCGGATGACGAAACACTACTGACTTTGTGATTAGTAGATAGGTGGAGGGTGGCGCATTAGGCCAAAACACAACATGACAACATCAACATCAGTTGAGGACTGCAACTTCACTTTTTAAATGACAATATCCTGGCCAGACTACTGTTGTCAGTGATATAAGTATTTGAAATGAACATGATTTTGTAATGTCTAGTGACATATCAGGGCAATTTTATGATTAATTGAAATACAATTTGTACATACGGTTCCTTTAAGTTTAAATGTCATGCAAATTACGGGAGTTTTCCGGGAGAAATGACAAAACGGGAGGATGCCGGGAGATGACCTTGAAATACGGGAGAAACCCGGGAAAAATGGGAGTGTTGGCAGGTATGATGTATGGGATAGCATATTTCTTATGTACCGGTAGTATTTTTAACACACATGTCTACAATGTCGCTTTTGTCTTTGGGCCCCATCTATATGAATGTCAGTAAATGTTCACACCATAACAAGATAATAAAAGATAGCATGTCTTGCCATAGAACTGGCACTGGCAAGGAGGTGGCTTTACTCAATCTTTTTGCAAATATACTGTATGCAAAATGTGTTCTTTTTATATATATATAACTCCGAAAATCGTAAAGTGATTGAGTGAAGTCTGCTCCCATCCTTGTGTTTACTGGCACGGAGTGGGCCTTGAGGAGCTCACAGATTTGTCCATGACGATGACAGCAGCAGTCCCCAGAGCAGTCTCTGCGCGTACAAGGTCATCAAAGTCCATCAGGACGTCGTCACACACAGAGCGGGGAATTATGGGAGTCGAGGAACCTCCTGGGATCACACCCAGCAGGTTGTCCCATCCACCTCTCACGCCACCTGGCCAATCACAGAGCACGGCAAGGGCATCAGCATCATCATCATCATCATCATCATCATCATGGTTATGGTTATATGATTCAGCAGACGCTTTTGTCCAATTACAAATAAAAACAGTACAATAGTAAAACACTTTTAAAGTGTTGGTTAGACTACATTAAAGGGACACCAGGCAAGCCTGATGCTTTTTCTCTACGAAACTCCCCCTCGCTCGGTCTGAAGCTCTTTTCCTGTTCTTTGCATCTTCCGTCAAGGGTTTTCACTGCTTCTTCGCCGACTCTGCCATTATACACACGTTTGCAACAATCGCTAGCGTTTCGTTAGCCTCCCTCTGTGCTGTGGATGCAGGATGGAAACTGAAACTGCTTCGGTCGCCGGGTACGATACACTGAACTTGCAAGCGGGATATTCTTCCTACAGGCAGTAGGGGCGGGCGAGAGAGTCTTCATTCGCCCTGTAATGAGTCATTTAACCATATACCGACATACGAAGATAAGTAATTAACACGAAAACGTTGCCTGGTGTCCCTTTAAGGAAAATAGCAACAATAAACAATAATGTCAATGCAATATCAATGATTAATAGCCTAAGAAAATAAACAATCATAATCATATCAATTACTGTCATTGCAGGTACTGTCATTCAATGTAAAGATAAGGCACATACAGCATGTACTACCAAATACACACACCCATACAACTGACACACACCCATACAACTGACACACACCTGCATGCTTCTCGATGAGTTCTTTAAGGGAAATGGACATTTCCTCCTCCACAGTGCATGGTGTGTTCACATGACCTGAGATATTGAAGAGCTTGGTCCCAGAATTCCTCTCTCTCCCAAAGCTAGCAAACCACGTGCCGCCTCGGCGACAGATGGCAGGTGCCACGGCAACCGTTTCCACATTGGCGACCGTCGTTGGGCATCCAAACACCCCTAGAATCCCAAACAGAGCTGTTGCAGTTCTCAGATTTCATGGCAAATGTAACTCGTTCACAGGCCACACAGAACATTTTGACATGCAAATAATGTAAATACAGTGTTTCCCACAGAATTGAATTCTATTTGCGGTGGTAGGTTTGCAGAATTAACTTGAATGCAACAGTTTTTAGCAAATTAGTGCAGCGTGGTTATGATGCTAACCAGATTTAAGCACAATGTTGTACAACCTGGAAAATCATTGTGTGGTGGTCAATGTTGATATTGTGGTGGGCCGCCACAAATAAGTCAATGTATGGGAAACACTGTAAATAGTAGTTCACGGAAGAATGCGATTGAGTAAGACCATAGCTGTTGTTGTATCCACAGAAATAGATCAACAAAACGGTATGGAGGAACTGTAATTCATTATGATTGTATGACTGAATGGTATCCACCCTAAAAAGCATCACATGAAGCATGAGGCCAGGATATAAGCAAACAATTAAGTATGGCGCTTAAGGCTGATCTCTATTATATCTATAAATCATCCTACTTTCTACTCTCTGTGGTCACAGCACTGCAGCTGCAGTAAATTCTCCAGACGCTGTGCAGGACGCTGTGCAGGAGTGAGATGTGCAGGGCCTTGCTGACCTATATCTGCGGGGAATGGTGGCTTGAGACGAGGCTTCCCCTGTTTGCCCTCTATGGACTCGATGAGAGCCGTCTCCTCCCCGCAGATGTATGCTCCGGCCCCCCGCATCACAAACACGTCAAAGTCGTACCCTGAGCCACAGGCATTCTTTCCGATCAGGCCTGCCTTGTAGGCCTCCTGTATCGCCACCTGCAGGCAAGGAGTAGAAGTGTTTCTCATGACATTTCTCATCACCCATTCTTCAGTAATATTGACAGATTTTCACTCTTGAGTTTTTATTCTGCATCGTGAAAGAAGGCATTGAAGGTCTTTGATGGTATAGCATATTCATAGCTAGTGAATCTGTTTTTGAGAAGTGCAGCACCTGTAGGTTGGAGGACTCATTGTAGAACTCGCCGCGGATGTAGATGTAGGCGGCGCGTGCGCCCATAGCTTTGCCCGCCACCAGACAGCCTTCCACCAGCTTATGGGGGTCGTGGCGCATGATCTCGCGGTCCTTACAGGTGCCTGGCTCCCCCTCATCCGCATTCACCACCAGGTACTTTGGTCTGGGGGAGAAGAGATGGTGTGGGGGCCAGGAAAGTAGGAAAGGTAGGAAGGAGGCAAGACAAGGTAGGGAAGAAAAGACAGAAAGAAAGAAAGAAAGAAAGAAAGAAATAAAGAAAGAAAGAAAGAAAGAAAGAAAGAAGATTTTCTGGTTTTACAAAGAAATCAATCCAACAACAATTCAATTCAAACAATCTACCAGCAATTATAAGTAAAAGGCTGTTTAATCACAGTTGCTCATTAAAGCTGCCAGGTCAGCTCTCACGAGTGGGATTTGGCAGGAAAATAGGGAATGGCAGCCAGGTCTAATGGGTCACAGTGGTGTAGCTTGCCTAAACAAGAACTTGACGATTTTGGTGGTATTAGTGTGGTACTAATGTTGTGGTGACTAACTGTAACCCTTAACGATACCTGAATACCTGAATTCCTGGTAATAAAATTACCGCACAGCTGGAATATTTATACCACCATCCAATACATTTATGCATATTTATGTTAAAAAATAGTACTCAAGTTAGACAACATTCCTCAGTCAAAAAGAAAATGCTTCAATGAAATGACCAGACGTGAACCCTGATTCTGTACAGCTATTTGTTCTGACCCATACAGTAAGTGGGTTCCCAGCTTCCACCTTTGTACTCTTGAGCAAGGCACTTAACCCCGAGTTGCTCTGGGGAGAATGGCTCTTGTAGTATAATTAACTAAGTCGCTTTGGATAAAGGTGTCTGCTAAATGAATAAATGTAAATAATGTAATGTAATCTGTGTTCTAACACAGTGTATAACTCGGCTATTGTAGATTTTACTGAATTATGTCCAGTATGGGAAAGACTGAAGAGTGTGCGTACATCATATACTCTATTCACATAAAATAAGACTCAACAGCACTATGCTGTTTTGTATTACCATAAAAGATGTAAATATGCACCAGAAGTGAATATTAAGTTAAATAGCAGCATTTCTCTGTAAAAGCCGTCGGTGTGTGTCTTTAGGCCACTGACCTGCCATCGCTGGGTTTGTTCATGAAGCTCCACTTCATTCCGGTGGGGAAGCCTGCGCCCCCCCGCCCCCTTAGCCCCGACACCTTCACCTCGTTCAGGATCCACTCGTGCCCCTTCAGCAGGATCTCCTTCGTCTTATACCAGTCACCCCGGCTCAGCGCCCCCTTTAATCTGGGAAAGGAAGTGCAGTGGAGGTCAGTGTGGACTTAATTCCAGCCCAATTCACGCAGACCAATCAATCTACTGTATTCTGCAAAAATGTAACTAATTTTTTCAATTTTTTTTTATACAGGTAAAGGGAGCTAGGCTTACTCAAAGCAGTAGAAAATTCTTCACACCTTCTACTACTCTGGCTTAAATGTGAAAAGGGACAGCCTTATCTTGTAAATGATGTTCCTTTTATCTCTGTAATGGTGGCCACCTTATTTCAGTTATATCTTTGCCACAATGAATGTTGATAAAACAAGAGTTGTCGAGCTACAGAGTCTTTCTGGGCTTTATATTGACTGATGTCAGCCATGTTATCCTATCAGACTGATGTTGAACAACTTATACAGCTAGCAAACAATTATGCGTAATTTAAACACGTGGTTTAAAATGTGTACACATGTGTGGTGCAAATCGGACAGAAAGACATGGGCAGAACAGACCAGACAGCTGTCTAAGGGTAGTACTTGTCTTACTTGCAACAGTTCAGTCAATGAGTAAAGAGCATCTTCATTGTCTAGTTGGAAGTTATAAGTGTTCACGTGACACTTCCAACAAATGCTATTGTTCATTAAGCTTGACAAAAGAGTATAGTCAACAGATTTTGACATGTTTTAGGCATATGTTGCATGTGTCAGAGCATCTCTCTCTCTCTCTCTGGGTAAGACAGAACATGTACATGTAAATGTGTTGGGTCATACCTCCAGTCATGACGTCCATACAAGTTGGTAAATATCCTGTCTTGGTCACTCAAGGGACCAAATTTGGTCTTTTTTTGTTTCTCCTGAGGGAGTCACACAAACACAATTAAACAAACTGCCCAATTGCAAACATCAAACATCAATCTTTCAAAAGCCAGGTCTGATGGTGCTGTCATTTGGGCTAACATTACCTGAGGCTTGGCAACGGTGCTGTAGCGGAATGTGAGGGCTGCAGGGCTGCGAGAGGTTATTGCCACTGAGTGTGCCCCTGCACTTATCGCTCTGCGAAAGCACAGCATCCTGTCCTGCGGTGGAAACGAGAGGAGGCACAAGAAACAGGCACCGTGACTCACAAGAGAACCAGCGAAATATTACTCCGCATTCAGTGGCAGTTACAAAGCTTGATGTAAAATATTTAGCGAGGTAACAATACTAGTCGGTGTTGAATACATGATGTTTCTTTATGGAACACGTAATGATGTCGTAGTGACGTTAGCGTTAACATGAAATGTAGTTTGTTTTATTATTACCCTTCTACAACGACCTGGAACCATACGTTAGCACCACCTGCCAACTCATAAATCACTTCTGCTTGTGGCCTATTAATTAGACCTCTTATTTTAACCCATTAGTTTGCATAAGTAGACTATGTAGATTAAGGGCAATCCGTCACATCAACTTCATGTAATTCCCCCAAAAGAATTAGGATATTCTTTTTAAATACAAGCTAGTTAGCTAGCCACTTAACACCATTTACCTTAACGTTACCTGCTCTTTAAATAGTACGTTAACCACTCATGAAACACTTTATGTTCTAAGTTACAGTGTATATTATAATACAGTAAAGGAAGGTCAATAAAATAACTTTTAGGACAGAGTTAGCAGGATACAGTCCAAATGAAACTTGATGAAACCCAGGATGACACAACTGTCCATGGCATCAGGGCGCGAGCTAATGCGAGCTAGCTCGTTAGAACTTGAGACACAACTTGAATGCCCCACTGTTAAACCTGCCTTTAATCCCCATTCACCTTCTGGCGCACACACAGACTTGGGACTTAACAAACCATTAGTGCTCTTTTATGATGTTTAACTGCGACATAGTTTCGAATAGAATTGAATAAACACAGTGAGTTTTATCAGCTAACGTTACCTGCAAAATCATCTTATACCTAGCAAATCTAATTTCACTTCGTTACTCACCACAGGATGTAGGCTGTACTTCGCCGAAGATCTATTTGTGTTCTATCCGGCTTTCGGACGTCCCACGTTAATACCCACGCAGGTGTCCCGGAGAATTAAAGGAGCGGTCTGGTAAGCTTGGCTATCGATTCACATAGCCTAGTCTACATGTTATGAATCCTAACAATAAATTCAATGTCAGTTTTATTTTACGATGTTTATTAGACAGCAGGAAAACTCATTTTTTTTTATTTAATTTATAGGATAGAATTTGTAGCCTATAATTCAGGTGTAGCATACAGGCAATAATACAGGCATAAAATCACACAGTAAGAAATCAATATATATTTTTTTATTTATTCATTTCTTTACAACATGAGAAATAAATGCTGAGGGGAAAATATGTATCACTGAGAGAGAGAATCCACTAAAACAGAATATCCCTGATAGGAGGGTTCCTCCAAAATCTGAACCCCAATCCGCATACCCAAGCAAAGCAAATTCTAGACAGCACCTACTTTTTCACAGCTGGCATTGTTAGATCACACGTCCTCTCACGCACATAGTAAAATAGTCTCCGAACACCCTTCATGATGATTTAGGCTCCAATGTCTAAAACATGATAGCCTACAGGTTCTAATTGCATATTACATCTTCATTACCTTGAAATGAAATATAACATGCTAATTCAAAACAATCCAGAAGCATAGTAGCCTACCTGATTTCACAATGAAGGGTGTTTAGGCTGTGTTCTTACTTATTTACATACTCTCATCAATGTTGCATAATCACTTAGTGCATTGCTCAAGATTTCCTGAGTAAATTTGCAAAAAAAACAAAAAAAAACAAGGCAGCTTGACCCTTTTAAACATAGCAACCATAAATTTCTTTAAAGTGGACTAACCTACTATACAACTACAATGGATATTCCTCTAGATCATTACAGTTAGATGAACTCTGCTTCTCTTACAATCATAACCGATATTGTAAAGCCATGTAATGGGTGTCTGAGGGGACATGAGTCCACGACATAAAGCTCTCGTTTTAGTGCAAATAAACTCGAACATCAGAGAGTCCCTCTCAGTGGGGGAGGCGAGGTCAGAGCAGGCCCTTGCCTCTGGTCCAGAGCTCACCTAGTCTGCTGTGGAAGCGTCCCTGCCAGCAGAACAAACTAAGGCCCTTTCATCTTTAACAAACAAAGCAAAAGTAACAAACGTATGTATGTACGTATGTACGTAAGTATGTCATTTCTTCCACAGCTCAATGTGTGAAACCCAGCACACTCAGAATAATGTGTATGTCACTAATCAATCAAGGTTACTTTCAAGATAATTTGGGGCCAGAGAGAGACACCTGAAGTTAACAGTCATAGTAAAGGCTTTCACTCGAGAGATTATACCATATAAACAAACACACTAAAACAAACAAAAACTGCATTAGGGCAGTGCCAGAATCTATATGCAAGGGAGGAACACAACATCTTCATTCATTTTCAAAAGCTGGACTCATGAGGCATATATGTTTTTATATATATGTATATATATAAATATATATCTTATATTCTTAAAATAATAATCCATTCAACACTATATGTCCACTCTTGTGTTATTCAAAAAGGCAAACTGTTGTTCTCTCGAAACCCATGTCCCATTTCTTTCACCATCTTTTGATTCTTCTCTTTTTCCCCTTGAAGGGTTGGGGGCCAAGCAGCAGCAGTCAGCTGACTGAGTGGAGTTGGGCTACATCCACTTAAGCATCAGCTGCGGCCTGAAGGTGGAATGCAGTATATATCACAAGGGTTCGATGTGCAAAAAACTGCAAAAAGGGGTTAAATATGGCTAGCAGGGCACCCATCGTCCCTCAGTACATACGCAGGGGCCATTGTGGCCACTGCTTGCAACAGCACTTCAACAAGATCAACTTAAGACTGGATTCAAAAGGGCTACTAGGCACGTGCCACAGGGTCTGTGCAGTGGAGATGGGGAAAGGCCTAAAGGTGGAGGGTGTGCTGAGATACCATACGCTAATGAAACTCTAAATTTCAAGTGGAAAAGCCACAATAAATACCAGACAATAAATAAATAAATAGCTTACGCAGAGGGGGACTCACGTAATTATTTGTCTTTTTCGTTCCTTGTTTTTTTCACTCCCTTCTTTTTTGTAATAACAAAAGCAAAAACAAAAGATGGAGTGCTTTTGGAAGACCATCATTAGATGAACACCGCTCAAAACAAACCTTTGTCAACAGAAAACGTAAACACAACATCGGTGATGTTTCTCAGACATCCCACCCAGAAAAATGTTTTGGTCACACATACATAAGCCTCAGAAATAGACTCTGGTCTGTATTAAAAACCTGCTTTATGATACACACACAACCATCATATCCCTTGAGAGCCAGGGAACGCAGAGACAGATCTGGAGTGTCAGGTGACTGAATGTGGTGACTTCTGATAGACGTGATCAGATTTGATCTTTAAAGAATTCATTTGCATATATTCTTCTTGATAAATAAACCTCTACTTAACTGTTATCTTTGGTACATGGCTACAACGCAGGTTAGCCTACAGAAAGACTAATATGAGGTGGATAATATAAACTCTAGAGTTATTCCCACTGTTAGCAGAAGCAGAAGATGTCACATACTTGTAGGTACACCTTGTTATGAGTGACCTTCTATCCTGTGGAACTCCAAGTACCACCACTCCACCAGCAGGTGGCAGCCAACACATGGGTTACGCCCTGGCATAATCCTGTCCGCTTTCACTCAACATTACAAAAGGCCATTACTTTAAGTGAGTCCCTCTTTATAGTTTCCTCTATTGCTCCTGTACATGATTGCATAGTAAAAGAAAATCATTCTTACCCCATGCCTCAAGCATATATTAACAAAAATAATTCTGACAGAGAAAGATCAAATGAAACATTTAAAGAAAACCAACCAGCTAACGTAAAACAGAAAACAAGCTCAAGAAACAAAAAAAAAGCATCCAAGATCCAGAAATAAACATTAATGATCAGAAAGACCCGTTTTTTTCCACATGTACTTTAAGCGCATTTAAGTCATTCATCTCACAGGTCAGTTTGCCTGAGTCGAGGCAAGCTTGATGGAAGAACAGTACCATAAAGAGGGCAAAGAGCAGCATGGATTCCCATGCACACACACACACACACACACACACACACACACACACACACACACACACACACACACACACACACACACACACACTTTGCTTCTAGCCACCACACATGATCAGTGCCCTCCTTCTTCACTCTTCCTCATCCCCCTCTTCTTCTCCTTCGTCCTCTCCCTCCTCTTCTTCCTCATCCTCCTCGTCCTCCACTCCATCCCATCCTTGCAGTGGGGGCCTGCTGTGATGAGGCGAGGGTGACGGTGACCCCCCGACTCCTTCCTCCCGCAGACCCCCCATCCCTGGCCACAGGGCGGCAAAGCCGGCCATCCTGTGCCCGAGCAGAGGCAGCGCCTGCAGGGGCAGATGCTGCGCGCTGTCGGGGTACGCCAACGAGCGTGCCAGGCCCGGGGACGAGCGTGGGTGAGCTTGCAGCGTGAGCGGGGATTCCAGATGCCCCTGCTGGACACCCCCGGCTCCTCCTCCTCCTCCTCCTCCTCCGTCCGAGGTACCCTCACCACCTGGCGCTGCCAGGCCGGATGCCCGACGTGGGCGTCGCGTGCGCAGCTCCAAGCAGCTGTGGCCCTTGCGGTGGCGTTGCAGGTGGTCCTCGCGGGCGAAGGCCTTGTGGCACTGTGGGCACTCAAAGGGGCGTGCGCCGCTGTGCAGGGAGAGGTGGTTCTTGAGGTCGTAGGAGTGCAGGAAGCGGGCATTACACTTGGGACAGGGGTAGGGCCGCTCGCCTGTGTGCTTACGCATGTGAATCTTCAGCTTGTCATTCCTAAAGGACAGGACAGTACAGACGAGTATTAGCCAGTGATTATCATAAATAGGGCCGTCGCCTGCGCTCTTGCTAATCACACCGCACAGTAGGAGAGAGATTTTCACACATATTGGACACACACACACACACACACACACACACACACACACACACACACACACACACACACACACACGCATAGACACACACTCTCACACACACACACACCTGGTGAAGCGCACTCCACAGGCTGTGCACTGGAAGGGCTTCTCGCCGGTGTGTGTTCTCATGTGCCGGGGCAGTTTGCCCGCGCCGTGGATGATCTTCTGGCACACCGGGCACTGCTGGGGGGTCTGAGACTTCCTCTTCCTCCCGCTGGGCGCCCCAGCCCCTCCGGCCGTGGCTGCCCTCTCAGTGATGGGTGCCTGAGCGATCACTCCCACTTCCAGCCTTCTCTCTTTCTCCGAGACGGCGTCGTCAGCGGCAGGGGGCATCGGCGTGCCCTCCTGGTGCCAGTGCGCCCCCCCGTTGACCAGCGCCCGCAGCTGGCTGCCCTGGGCGTCGCCGTTGTAGCCGGCGGGGTGCGGGGGGTGCAGATTATGCTCGTCCCGGCCAGGTGTGGGGGTGAGCGGGAGCCCGTGGCTGGGCCGGGAGAGACCCGTCACCAGGGTGGGGGGCGGCTCCTGGACACGCTGCTGCTGCTGCTGCCACAGGGAGCGGGCGGGGGACGCGGCTTTGGGCACATGCCGCCGGTCCCGCTTCCGGCGGGACACTCTGTGCGCGGCCGCCCCCCTCTCCTCCGTGGCCACGGCGGCGGCCTCCGGCTCGGCCTCGTCGGCGGCCTCGCCCAGGATGTCGCGGCAGGCGTCGGCCACACACTGGATGCCCAGCAGCTGGGCGCCCTTTAGCACCTCGCGCATGCCCGAGCTGCGGATGGTCAGCGTGGCGGTGTAGGCGAACTCCAACAGGGCGTCCAGGGCGTCCGGCGCCACGCAGTCCAGCTGGCACACGCTGCAGCTGGTGCCCACTCCCGCGCCTGACCCCTCGCAGCCCCCGTCCTCGGCCTCGTCCGCGCCAAACAGCCGGCGGAAGTAGAGGCTGACGGCGGCCATGACGGAGCGGTGGGTGGGGTAGCGCGAGCCACGCGAGGTCAGCGTGAGGTCACACAGGAGCCCTGCTCGTCGCTGGGCATTCAGCCGGTTCAGGAGCTCGCTGCTGTGCTCCGGGAAGGGGATCCCAATCAGGCCGTCCTCTCCTGGAGACATCGCCACCTACAGGAAAGGGGGAACAAAAACAGGGACTTTTAGACATATTTTTCTACTTTCAATGATCTACTTATTTTTTTTTTTACTAACTGTGCATAATGCAGCATTCAATTAGTTTACAACCAACATTATGTAAACAAATGTTAACTCTAAAATTAAACTTCTAATAACTGAAAATATATTCATATGATTGCAATATCCTCTATACTTATTGTTTTAAAGGTTCCTTTGTGCTTTAATGTAATGTATTAATCAAAGACATCAAAAATGAGTCGGTAAACACAACAAAAACTTTTGATGTAAAAAAAATGAGCACACCAAAACCACAGCTCGATAGACATCAAACGATTTCTGAATGAAAACTAAACTTAGACATCAATAGACAGATTATACGACACACCACACAGGTAAAGGCATAGGTGGACAGTAACTAAGTACATTTACTTGATTACTGTACTTAAGTATGATTTTTAAGTATCTGTACTTTACTTGAGTATTAATATTTTTGGAAACTTGTGACTTTTACTCCACTACATTTGAAACTGTACTTTTGACTCCACTACATTTGAAATATGAGCATGAAGTACTCGTTACTTTTAACCACATTTGATTATTTAAATGCAATAATGAGATAGACCATCTTGAAGTCAATTTTTTCAATAGTTCAATTTGAACTTGGCTGAATTGGCTTTGGTAATGATGGTGACAACAGATTCTTCATCAGAACATCCTCCATGTAGCCTGGGAAAACCCAGATGAACCTGTTAGCAATTGAGATTTGAGAAGTGGTATGGTGTTAACCAGGCTATCCTCCAAGATCATTGCGAAATTGGAATGAAGTTAGACAATCACCTGACATTCACCATATAACAATATATATATAGCAACACTTACAACAAGTCTTGCTGATCCTAGCACTCACCAGCCGTCTTAAACGGACACGTAACTGTTAAAAACAGCACTCACTGATGCACTTATTCTTACTGTACTTGTTTTTTAAATTGTCCTAATATTGTTGAGAATTGCTCTAAAACTTAAACTGTTTACCATGTTGTTAGTCGCTTTGGTTAAAAATGCGTCAGCCAAATGTAATGTAATGTAATGTAATGTAATGTAATATAACTAGATATTTACCCTACATTATTAAGCGATAAATAATCTACTCATAATTGAGTTTTCTAGTTTTGTATATGGCAGTGAACATGTTTTTAGATTTGTGAACAGAGAATGAATAATGATTTCAATAATATTATTGCATCCATTTGAACAGTTGCAAAGTTATGAAAATAGGTCAAATGTTTTTGTCAGATGTAAGGAACTCTTCAAGTCGTATGACCAACCAAAGGATGTATACCATATTAATGACCAAATAAACATTACATTACAATACATTAAAAAGGAAAAATACTTGTACTTCTGAATACTTAGTATTTTTAAAAGCAAGTACTTCTGTACTTCAACTTAAGTAAAAATCTGACTTAGCAACTTTTACTTGTATTGGAGTAATATTTGACATGGTGTATCTATACTTTCACTTAGGTAAAGGAATTGTGTACTTCGTCCACCTCTGGGTAAAGGTATACCAATATCAACAAAATGATTTGGAAAATTTTAACTGTGCCGCTCTGTTTACGAAGTGAAATGGAATCCATGACGCTACTTTTTCTCTCAACAAACAGCGCTTGTGGAATATGATCTTGTCATTAAAATAAGAATGCAGAATTATTTTTCCATATCAGGACTGGCACACCACTTTGCATTCATGTACACTTGCAGAAGGAACTCTTCAGTCATTGAAAAAGTTCAGCAGTGTGAATGAATGAGGTGGAAGACTAAATACGGCATAAAAAAGATGAAAACAACCAATAAGAAAAGAAAGCGCGTGGCTTGGGTAAGGTGTGAGATGAGGTGTATGGCGGTTAAAGTGCAAAATTACGGAGAAATTGGACACCGTCGCTCAACAATAACTTCGATTTCAGAACTAAGGTTAAAAAGATATCGATAGGCGATACGGGCGAGTGAGTGGTATATACTCAGATCTGACCTACAGACCTCCATTAAAATTCAGTCAAAATTCAGTCAAAAGTTTCGAATATAACTTTTTTTAACACACAAGATGTGTTAAAAAAAAGGTTTTTTATCACAAACGACAATTAACAACACATCAAAAATATTCTGACATTTTGTCTCAAAAAAAAGAAAAAATCATATGTTTTGACCATTTCTAAATGCAAAACAAAAAAAAAACAAAAAGAAAAAGTTATTTAAAATGCAATTGTGTTTAGAATAAACTCCTAGGTAGTAGAGTGTGCAGGGGTGTCGCATGGTCCAGTCACCCCCCCCCAACACACACACACACTCCACCCCTGTGTGCGTCTCCAGGACCTGGATGGACACAGCTGTGCTGGAATCTCAGGTCTCAGGTAAGGCTGGCATGCCACTGGTCTACTGTTCACGTGTGGCATGGTCCGCTAAACTGGGGATTATCAGGGCCTGAGCCTCCCCCCTCCCAAACCTTTCTCCACCCCCCCCACCCCACCCCCACATGCACCTCTACCCCTGTCAGATTACTAGATCAGGGTCATCTGCTTGCACTGAATCTGGCAGAGGAGACAGGATCAAGGGATCAGACGAGAGAGATAGAGAGAGATAGAGAGAGATAGAGAGAGATGGAAAGAGATAGAGAAATAGAAAGAGATAGAAAGAGAGGGAGAGAGAGGGAGTATCATGTGAGAATGAGGGGACAGGAAAGAGAGGAAGACAAAAAGACAGAGGGAGGGAGAAAGAGATGCAGAGAGGTAAAATGAGAGGAAAAGCAACATTGGGTAAATTGTGCAAGAGATGGAAAGAAAGAAAGAAAGAAAGAAAGAAAGAAAGAATGGGAGGGAGAGTAAGAGAGAGAGGTGAAGAGGTGTTGCGGTGTGATGTAATGATAGAGGGGAACAGAGGAAGAGAGGGGGAGGGAAGGAGGGCATTAGAGTTTTATCTGGTGCTGCGCTGGCTGTAAAAATAGAGAGCTGCCAGGGGCCTCAGTCACAGGTGCTGTTGGCGTTATCACTTTCCAGGTACACCAGTGAGATGCTACATGTGTGGCCATGTGTGTGTGTGTGTGTGTGTGTACATGCGTATTCACGCAAGCTTGAATGCAATAAAGTATCTATCTATCTATCTGTGTGTACAAGAGCAGTATTAGCGTGAATGCCTCTTTGTGCATATTTGCAGGCATGCTTGTGTATGTGTGGAAGCTGACGTGTGTGTGTTTGTGTGTGTGTGTGTTTGTGTGTGCGTGTGTGTGTTTTTAACACAATGACACTACGCTGGCAAAGGTGGAGCCCGGAGACAGTTTTCCATCTTCGCTGGAACCCACCCGCTCACTTCCTCTGACGTGCCTCCACACCCGACGACGACTCTACTACACAGCCGGCACACAGGGAAAAACTGCAGAATTTACCTATGAGTGTGTTTGTGTGCGTGTGTGTGTGTGTGTGTGTGTGTGTGTGTGTGTGTGTGTGTGTGTGTGAGAGACAAAGAGAATCTGCCTTTTCATGACCACTTAAAAGTATTTCAGTTACTCCCTCTCTTAATTCTTCTTCCTTGCCAAACCTCACCTGTTGCACAAACCTCACACACACATAAGCACAAAAACCTGTGCCTCCGGAATTTTCCACCAACAACCAGGTACCTCTCCCCTCAACATAACAACCAGCGGGTCTCCCAACAGCCCATAATATGTTCCCTAGGCGGCACCCAGCGGGCTCTGCTCAACACATAATTTGTTCACCTGAATAACCTGCTCCAAAACACACACACACACACACACATATATAAAAACTCGAGGAGCAGGATTTAGAACAGATGGCATTTTTGTTTGGCCTACTAGTGGAGTTTGACAGCGCTGTCTATTAGTTAGAAAATCAAATAGTAGCGTAAACGCAAACTCCAAATGTTTGCCACATCAAAACACATACATCAACAGACAAACACACACACAATCCACCTACCACCATTGTCACACCAACGCAAGAAAGGCTTCAAAGACTAAACTTACCCATCTCCACCACTACTCAGAGTGATTGTTCTTAACTGTAAACACATGCGGACTGTGATTTTAAACGACTTACACTGTGTGCGTGTGTTTGTGTGTGTCTGAGTTCGTTTGTGTGAGTGTGTGTGTGTGTGTATATTTTTATGTGTGTATTTGTGTGTGTGTGTATGTTTGTGTGTGTGTGTGTGTGAGAGAGAGAGTGTCTGTGTATGTGTTTTTGTTTGTGTTGTGTCTGAGTTTGTGTGTGTGAATATACGTGTCTGTTTGTTTGTGTGTGCTTGTGTGTGTGTGTGTGTGTGTGTCTCCATGTGCCTACCGTTCTGTGCCTCATGGCAGAGTGCTGGGTGCTCGTCTGGAGCCGAGGTAGCGTGTGTGTCATGGCATCCGTGTTCTGCACTCGTTCGCTCGCCCCTCTCACTCGCTCTCTTCTTTCTTCTCCTCAATCTACCTGTTTTCAGTCTGGCTCACTCGTTCACTTGTTCTGTCGTTTACGGAAAAGCTGCTGGCATTTACCTACACTCACGATCAACTCTCTCAAACCTCCTCTACGCCAGGTAGACCTTTTGGGGCTCGCTCTTCATTAAGGTGGGGGTGGGGGTGGGGAGGGGGGCGATACCTATCTTTTGTCTCTCTTTCTATCTCTGTGCTGGTACCTTCCTGTTTCGTGAAAAGGTGTTTGTAGAGGAAGGGAGAGCGACGATTGCGTTTTAACCTTCCCCCCTTCAACGCGCCTACGCGCCCCCTCTCCAAAGCGTATCAGCGGCTTCCGAAACGATTGCAAGTTTCCGACAAACAATTTTCCTGCTCATTGAGACCTTTTTAGCCAACGGACAAACGCGGCAATACAAACTAACAAGACATCTAAAACTTCACTACACTGATAAAACATGAGTTTAGGATTTTGCAATATTCTTTGTGAGAGGTGTAATGCCTATGGTATGGATATGGATGATCAGATGTGTGTAGCACAGTAAAAATATCTCATTTTTAAATGCTTCAAAACAATCTTTCGTTGTCTCAGTGCAATCTACATGCAATCGACTGCAACAGGTTTCTGAGATCCAATAGCCTGAAGAAGTAAAAAAAAAAGCCTACACATTTCAATATACACCTACGGCCCATCTCTCCTAGAGAGAGAGAGAGAGAGAGAGAGAGAGAGAGAGAGAGAGAGAGAGAGAGAGAGAGAGAGAGCAAACAACAGTATAAGGTAGGGGAGGAAGGAGGGAGAGAAGGAAGTGTGCAGACTGTGCAGAAGTGGTCAACAACATGTCTACCCCTGCAGTGGAGTAGAGGAAGAAAAGAAAGAAGAACAGTAAGAAGAAGAAGAAGAAGAAGAAGAAGAAGAAGAAGAAGAAGAAGAGTAAGACACATAACAGGAACAGAGGCTGCATGGGGAGAATGCAGGCCTACACCACACAATCATCTTACACCCAAGAGCTTTGGAGCTTTGGAGGAAAACAAAGCGACAAAACTGAGAACGGAAAAAAATAAAGTGAAAGTTGCACGTAGTGGTCACAGAGCAGGAGCCAGGTTCCTGCATCTCAGGACACTCTAGGCTGACTGGACACAGAGTGCCCAGGGTCCACGGAGCAGCAGGAGCAGCAGGAGCAGCAGGAGCACAGGCGCTGAACACAGAACGCATGTGTGAGGCGCTGAACACAGAACGCATGTGTGAGGCGCTGAACACAGAACGCATGTGTGAGGCGCTGAACACAGAACGCATGTGTGAGGCGCTGAACACAGAACGCATGTGTGAGGTGCTAGGAGCATGTGTTTGTATATATATATGCACACAGTTACTCTTCATATATATTTTTATAAAGTAACTTCCTGTGTGTGTGTGTGTGTGTACACGTGTGTGTCTACGTGTGTGCAACCTTTAGGAAAAAGGAAGGGATTCTTACTAACGGCTCTGTTTCACACCATGACACACACACACACACACACACACACACACACACACACACCGAGAGAAAGAGAGAGAGAGAGAGAGACAGAAACACAAAACACACACATGCTTTTTGTCGCATCTCCCAGAAGCTGATGGTAGCGAGGACCTTTCAGTCGGTGGGGTTGTCGGGGCTTCACACATGCGGTTAACGCCAGACAGCTGCTATGCCTCCAGCCGAAACAGTAAGACTAATTCTAATGACAGTAAGTGGTCTTGCAGTGATGAGAAGCACCCACACACACATACATTACTCCCCCACACCCCACTTCTCTTTCTCTTTTCTCTTTCTCTCTCTGGATCAGCTCTTTCTCGATCTCTATTAGTCACTGTGTTTCTGCTCTTCAGTGTCCCTTCTCTGTCTCGCTAAATATTGCATAAGGGTGTCTCAAACTGCTTTCAAAGCGAAAAATAGAAGCAGACAGTTGGTCACCATGTCACACACACTCACACACGCACAAATCTGGTAAAACGTAAAAAAATAAATAAAAAAAACGTCAGCAGCCGGGGTGGGGGTGGAGGGGGGAATGTGGGTTGGGGGGTTGAATTGTAGACAGTGAAATTAAAACACAATCACAGGCATTAGGAAAACATTACATAGTGAGACAGAACGAATATGTTGTTGAGCGTTTAAAATGGCACAAGCTATGACATACAAGGCACCGTCCCAAGGCTTAGAAAAAACAAAACAAAATTATCTATTTCTTTCCCTCTGAAAGGGGAAACCTACTGCACCACTTTTGTCTCTCTAGAAGAAACCTCTTTCTAAATGTGTGCAACACATTTATTGTTCTTAGTAACCAGCCTCTTTCTCTGCCTCAAAACGGATTCTCAACTCCCACACCACTAGTGACAACTCACTTCTCTTCTTCCCCTCCGTCAATATGGTTTCCTCATCCCTCTCTCCCTTTCTTTTGGCCCCTTCTTCTCCCTCCTTCTCTCTCCTCATTCCTCCCGTCCTCTCTCAATCCTTTAAAATCCAAAGCTTCTCCTCATCTCCTTACCACACATACGTACATTTGCGTTTGTTCATTATGCACTGGTTTGTTATTCAGAAGTTCATAAGGTATCTCTGACTCTCCATACTAAACTGTGGCCGACCACTGTTGTGTCGTGTCAGGTTCGGAGGCGTTTTTTAATAGTTTTCCATTGAGTTTGGGGCCATTTTCCAGTGACGGCCTTGTGCATACGAGTGCAGCCAATAGACAGACACACAGACACAAGGGGGAAAATATTATCTGGGCACGAGAGAGAAAGCAGCGAAGGAAACTTGCATGCTTGTGTGTGTGTGTGTGTGTGTGTGTGTGTGTGTGTTTGCTTAACAAATGTGTTCTGTATGTGTGTGTTTTTACGGCATGATCTGTGATGAGTTCTACCTCCGTGAATAACACTCAGATATGCAACAGTCACTTTTAAATTGAGTTCAAATGAAAAGGGGAGTAAATTGTAAGTGTGTGTGTCAATATGCTCTGATTCAGACTGTCTCAATGTCACAGTGTGTGTGTGTGTGTGTGTGTGTGTGTGTGTGTGTGTGTCTGAGTATGCTATGATTCTGAAGGTCTTAATGTCACGGTGGCTCTGCATAGAAAAATCTACTAAGACACATGACAATCACTTTTCTCATAAAGAAAGTCTCCCAAAGACTCTCCACAAGAAGAGTAAAAACATTCAGAAAACTAATTGTAATTCTTTTTACAACATTAATTTACATAACAGACAGATATGCAATGTGCATTTTTAAAGTTGTTAAACAAATTATTATACTATTATATACTATTATTGTTTATTGTTAATTGTTAACATTATTTCAACCCTCCAGCATAACTATTATTTGAATAATTTTAATTAATTATAATTAATGATTTCTTAAGAAATTAACTCCTAAATGAATCAACAAAACCAAAAGCACACATCCTGACTGGAACCCAATAGACTCATCTCATAATAGTTTCTTTCTAAAGCTTTGCTCTACTGTACAAAGCATAACGTTAATGGCTCCACAGAACATAGATATTATATTACATTTTAAGTGATCTTCATCTTTCTAAGAAACACACACATACACACTTAAAAGTCACCAGTCACATGATAGAAGAGGCCTCAAAGGCAAAAACTGATACACAACACTAGAAACACAAACACAAAACACACACACACACACACACACACACACACACACTGTCATGGCTGTGATGCAAAAACCTTGTATGACATGGTTATAATAGAACCAATGCTCTTTTCTGAGTCCATAAATTTGCACACACACACACACACACACACACACGTACACGCGCACACACACACACACACACACACACACACACACACACACACACACACACACACACACACGCACACTCGCACACACACGCACACACACACACACACACACATAAAGATGTAAGTCTTGACAAAGAAAGCAATTGCATACCATTTGTTGTTCATGCGTTTCTCTCACTTTCATTGTTGTCTTTCACGAATACTTGCTCTGTCTAATGCACACAAGGTCTGTGTGTGTGTGTGAGTGTGTGTGTGTGTGCGAGTGTTTTTGAAAGTGCAGGTTTGTTGGGAGGTGGTTAAAGTGGTCTAGGGAAGAGGGGCTCACACCCTACACACTCACACGCCCACACACATACAATACAACACATGACAATACGACACATGACGTATGACAAACCTACAGATGCAATGCGTATTTAGAGACAGAAAAGTCTGTCTAAATGCTAGAAAATAAGCAGCCTTTAACACTACAGATCCACACATGTGCAAGTACTGTATGTATTGAAACTGGGTTGCTAAATTCTTGCTTGTAGTTATTTCAAGGGGGCACACTGGACTCGAGGAGATATTTCTATACTTATAGTCTTGGACAAATAAACCCATGCAAAACACACACACACACACACACACACACACACACACATCCCTGAAAAGTGCCGTTAGATATACAATTCTCCAGAACTGATATCCTATCTGAAAGAGTGTGAATTTGCATTTATTCCTGAGATAGACGTGCAGAGGAAGGGGGGAAGAGAGAGCGAGAGAGAGAGAGGGAGAGAAAGAGTGAGAGAGAGAGGAAAAGAAAGAGTGAGAGAGAGAGAGTGAGAGAGAGAGAGAAAGAGTGAGAGAGAGAGTGAGAGAGCGTGTGAGTGAGAGAGAGAGCGTGTGAGTGAGAGAGAGACAGGGAGAAAGGTCCTTGAATTTGAATTGCCATTTGAATTCTATATTTAAAAAATTACAAAACAGACACAAATCATGGATTACACCAGCTACACACTACCACCTCCATTTTGCTACTAAATACATAGTTACCCCAGAAAATAAACAAATCAAGAGGTGCAGAAATTATAAATAAAAAAAAACTTGAGCCAGAGGCATGAACTGGGGCGCGCTGTCAGGGATTGCTCATGTCAGGGCATCATTCAAGGCCAGTGTGGCACAGAAAAAAGTTCCTGTTCTCTAAAACGACTCAGAATGAATCCTGGCTGTTTCTTTAAGTAGTCTGTTACATGGAGATACCTAGGACGTCTAACTCACTTCCTGTCTAGTATCTTCTCCGCTAGAGACTTGTGTTCCAAAAGCATTTGGCTTTATACGTCAATTGATATCACTTCATTTGGATAGTCCACCTAGACTTTACAGATGGTTTGGTTAAATAGCAATGTTCCTATCATACTCATGAACATTCCTGTTCAGGATCATATCAACTAACATATACTTCATTCACAAGACATACACTTATTCACATCTGAACCCTATTGCACTCAGCACAATGATTACCCACTGTCATTCAGTCAAGAGACTAGTGAGACATGGCCATCTCACTGTTCGAAACGACAGTTTAGAGATGGTCATCTTTCTTTCAGGATATCACCAGCTCAATCAATCCTCGAGAGAGATCTCCATATCCACATAAAAGCCAAAAATGTTGCAAACGCCACAAACACCACCCTAGTCAGTACTGACGAAAGCTTGTCAACATGCCGATGCGTGTCTTAGCTGGCAGTGTCATGCTGTGAAAGATTTTTGTTTGACATTTTTGCGGATGGCCTGGCACAGAACACAGAACGTTAGGACAGAGTGTGTTTCTCTTTTCCTCACATTACCAAAGACTTCAAATAGATTTTAAGATGATTAAAAATACACACAACATACGTTTTTCTTTCTTTTTTTGCAGTGTTATTTTAAGACATTCCTGCAGTAGCTGGATCATTCATAAAATTCTATTTTCAGATCATTCAAAATGGCCCACACCTTTAGGACAGACTCATGAGCCACAAAGGGAGTGTGAGTCTGACCTCACTCTGGTTCTGAAGAATAGGATCTTTGGACAGACAAATCCAAATCCCACTGGGAATAAGAGAGGCTTTTCTGCAGTTCAAATTCAAGGCTTTTCCTACTGTTCCCAAACCTAACCACTAACCCTAACCAACCAACAATTGCACACAATTGTAGCGAACACAGTTTTCAGATAGGGTACGATCCAAAGTAAGACCCATGTATCATGTGCATTTTGTGAGTTTCTTGTATTTTATATTCTTGTTCCGAGCAGACAGTAACCTACCAGTAACATTCATTAGGACAAAAGGTCTAACACACTAAAAACTACACTTGAGACTTCACACTATGGTAGACCACAACTTTGCATTTATTCAGCTAGTTCTGGAGTGCAAGAAAGAAACGCAAGTCTGTATTCAATGCGGTTTTCAGATGACGGACTGAATATATCTATGCACCCATGCATACACACACACACACACACACACACACACACACACACACACACAGGGACACAGGGACACACACACACACGGTCACCTCCCTCTCCCTTCACACAGTGTCCGGGTCAGGACAGCCTGACCGAGTTGCCATTAAGATGCCCATCAAATGAGAGTTCCACAGAAGTGTAGTGTAGTGTGTGTGTGTGTGTGTGTGTGTGTGTGTGAGAGAGTGAGAGAGAAAGAGAGTGAGAGTGAGAGAGTTTGGGGCTGCTGCTCATGAACTGGGCCTGCACTGAAAGTAGGGCAGCTGCGTTTGCAACCTCACAGAGTTAGGAATCCAGAGCTCCAACACATCTCACTATTAGTGTGTCTGTTTGGATGTGCCCATAGCCCTCCTGCTTCTGTAAGGCTTGATGTGCACACACACACACACACACACACACACACACACACACACACACACACACACACACACACACACACACGAGCATTCGCACGCACACACACACACACACACACACACACACACACACACACAGTGCCTGATTGGATAGCTATACATTCCTATTCATGACACATACACTTTAAGCTACATAAAACGCATAAATACTACCATACATATATGTGGAGGGGAACTTTTGAGTCTAACACATCAACATGTACAGACATACACTCACAATCATCAATATAAAGTTTAACATACTAGCGTGCACACTCACACACATATCCTCGCATGTGCATACTCAATACTATCTCCACCTCACTCTTTAGGAATATTGCCACCTCACTCTTTAGGAATATCCTTATCTCAATCTTTAGGAATATCGCCACCACACTCTTTAGGAATATCCCTATCTCAATCTTTAGGAGATCCCCACCGTTGTGAGATCCCCATGTGCCTTACTGCTTTGTCTTTTTCTAGGGGTCATTCCTAATTAAATCAGATAAAGTTGTTGTTGCATCATCTCAGATTCTGTTCAAACCTTGTCTATATATTGAACGGGTCCAAAAACCAAGGTCTGTGAAAAATGTCTGTTCAAATTTGGTCAATCCTTGATATGATTTCAGTTTTAAAGAAAATCTGGGAAGCCATGTTTGGGCATTATCATCTTCAAAAGTACTTTGTAGAATGAAAGACAAACATATCCTCAGTATGAATGAACTACTAACGGTTTGTAGGGCATGCTCATTGATTTCCTATCTGGCCCTAGATTTAGAAAAAAAATGCAAAAAGAGTGACATTGAGGTTATTATAAACTTGCTTTTTGTACTCATTTGCTGTCAATCATTACTTTTTCCTTTAAATACAGCATTTTATCAATGTTGTGTCAATAATTGATGCATCCGTAAATTATGGACATGAATATATTGAGGATAAAACAAGGGAAGGTTTAGTTTTTCAGTCATTTTCAAAGGTCTAAAATGGTATGTGGCAGAGCTAACGGAACTTGAAAATCTATGTGGAGGTAGCTCATTGTATGGTCATTTAGTGTACAAAGTGCCCATGTTGTACCATAGATAATATAACTCAGAAATAACAATGTAATTAACTATGTGTATTTATCAATGAATGTACAATATTGGCATTTGGTTCACTAAATACATTGAGCTATTCCCACTTAGCCGTTCATGTTCCGACTAGCTATTTTAGACCTTTGAAAATGACCAAAAACTGCAACCACACTTTTTTATCCTTAATATCTTCATGTGTTCAT
>NW_027468587.1:10305744-10315744 GCF_046254945.1 Alosa pseudoharengus | reverse complement strand
TGTTTGTGTGTGTGTGTGTGTGTGTGCATGTGTGTGCCTGTCTCTGAAGGTGATGTTGCAAAACTAACTGATCGGCATCAGCTTCCTGTTCCTCCAGTTTCTTACTGCAGACTCGCTGAAAAAAAGACAGATTAGAGAGATAAAGTGTGAAAGACAAAATAGGCGGAGCTATGAGCCCTCGTAAGAGAAAGAGAGAGAGGGAGAGGGAGTACATGGGAAAAACAATGAATGACACACAAGGATGAGGATAGAAAATGAAAAGAACAAATGTAGTAAATTAGAAAGAGAGCAAGGTAGTCAGAAGAATGAGTGAGAGGGAGAGAGAGAGAGGGAGAGAGACAGAGAGAGAGGGGGGGACTTCTATCTGCTTGAGGATATCACTTAATGTTCTAGTCATTACAGTGTGTGCCCCTGACACAGGAAAACAAACTACAAAGCTGTCTTTCGCATGTGTGTATGTTTGTGTTTGAGTGTGTGGGTGTGTGTACTTGTGTGTGTGTGTGTGTGTGTGTGTGAGTGGGGGGGGGGGGGTGTGCGTGTGTGTGTGTGTGTGTTTACTTGTGTGTAGGTCTGTGTATTTGTGTGTGTACATATTTTTTTGGTGTATGTGGTGTGTGTGTGTGTATGCATGTATATCTGTCCAATTTGTAAGGGTTATCGCTGGTGGTCGAAATACATTGTCAATATGACCGAAACCTGACACAAAAAAAAGGAAATGCCAAATGTGTAACTTCCTCTACCGATGACGGCCGTTGTGGGACAAACTGCACCCAACACACTTGGGTGAGTGGAGCCTGGTGTTACACTTCTCTCTCTCTGGATGTGTGTGTGGATGGGGACAGTGAGGATCAATGTGGCAGTGGGTTCATCCAGCAGCCGGAATGAGATCAATGATTACTGCTTACACACACACACACACACACACACGCACACACACACGCACACACACACCAGTCCATGTAAAACACAGACAGAACGCCCACAATCTCTCACTCTCACCTTCCCACTTTCCTTTCTCTCTCACACACACTCTCACTCTCTCTCTCTCTCACACACACACACACACACACACACACACACACACACACACACACACACACACACACACGACTCCTGCTTACTTCTCTCCCTGATCTCAGGCTGTCCCCCTCCCTGGCAGTGTGAAAGTGAAAGCCTTTTGTGTGTGTGTGTGTGTGTGTGTCTGTGTGTGTGCGTGTGTGTGTGTGTGTATAGGGGGTTTCATGGCACATGCTGCCCTGAAAAACATGCTTACAGGAACTGTGGTGTCTGTCATGTGTGTGTGCGTGTGAGTGTTGGTGGGTGGGTGAGTGTGTGTTTGCGCCTAAGCATTTATTTAGTTAATATAGTGAGTGTGACACGTTGGTTAGAGTGTGTGTCTGTGCAGGTGTGTTACTATGTATAAATGTGTGTGTGTTTGTAGAATGTGTTTTGAGGGTCGTTCCAAGAAAAGAGGAACACACACACTCAAAAAGTGTTTGCGACATGACACGAACAGAATCAAATCAAGGTCATAAACGCCTTAACATAGAGATACACAGACGCACACACACGACCCCATTGCAGTGAAACCAGTTTTGGTTAGATGAGGGTCATAGCAGCCCTTACCTACTGTCCATAAACCCCCAATGAACTGATAGTCTCCTCTCCTTTCTCTCGTCTCTTCTCTCTTCCTTTCTCTCGTCTTATCCCTCTATCCTCTCTCCCTAAACGGGACGAAAAACAGGTTCAACAAAAAAAATTAAAAAAACAACATTTGTCAACTGTGTCTGTTTGCTCTTGTTTTCACAGTCTCACACATCATTCAATGAGCATAACTGACACCTGTGCAGAGATGAATGGGGAAGATGGACAAAGCAAAGCAGGCCAGTGATACTAATGTAGTCCGGCACGCATGCTTTGGAATCAGGCGAGTTTAAAGGGCACGTCATTTGGAATGGCGCGAATATCTCCGATTGGAGACAGCGCCGTGAGGAAGTCAAGTCGACCTGATAGGACTGGCCACCAGAACAGGAAAGACAGCCCGGGCCACCTCCGCGCCGCATTGCAGGACAGCAGTACTACAATGGAGGGACGTCCCTTGGGCATCCTCGCAAGGCCCCGCTGGCCTGTCCTCGCGTGCCCTTTGCACTGTTACTGAACCGGTATGTGGCTGACTGGCAGCCTATGTGTGGAGGGCAGGTAGGCGCATGAACAGCACCAACAGAGCCAACAGGTGGCTAGAGGTAAGTCGAGAGAGAGAGAGAGAGAGAGAGAGAGAGAGAGAGAAAGAGAGAGAGAGTTCAGTGGAGGCAGGGAACTCCAGCCTGCCCCATTAAGTAAATTACACAGGTAGTTTTACCATGCCACAGCTTGGTAGAGAGGGGGAGAGAGAGGGGGTTGGGAGGAGAGGAGAGACAGGCAGACAGGCAGACAGATAGACAGGTAGAGAGGGGGAGAGAGAGGGGGTTGGGAGGAGAGGAGAGACAGGCAGACAGATAGACAGGTAGAGATGGGGAGAGAGAGGGGGTTGGGAGGAGAGGAGAGACAGGCAGACAGATAGACAGGTAGAGATGGGGAGAGGGGGAGAGAGAGGGGGTTGGGAGGAGAGACTGGTGGTGACAGAGACAGAGAGACAGAATGAAGGAGAGGGAGGGAGGGAGAGAGAGAGAGGGGGGGTGAGGAGATCACTTACATTAACTGGTATAAAGTATAATAAAAAAAAACTATCCTACAAGACCTCAACTGAGCAGCATCACGCCATTCCTTGAAAGAGAGGAGATGCGATATATCCTACCCCTCAGCCACACACACACACACACGCACACACCTGGAAAACTGAGTACTTAAGAACCGTCCATTTAAACGTCAGAGGCAGGTATTAGAGGAGGACGGGCGACAGGTCTGTCTTTGACGCCACCGATCAGAGGAAATAAAGGGGCCGTATTACAGTCGCTTCTCGTGTAACTACAGCTTGTGACGCGACACGGGAGTCAGATGGAGAGGCCAACGGCCAACCCCAGCCTGCCCGACGGGTTCAACCGGTCCGTCACAACCGTTCTGGGCGAGTCAGCAACACTGTGGGAAACAAGCGTATGAAGCCCACTGAATTTCCAAAATGCCAATTCACTGGCGTGTATTTTAGGTTTTATAAAACTACATGTTGTGAACTTTAATAGAAATGCATTGCAATATTTACAACCCAAATTATTTAGGCCTTACCTACACATAAACAATGCACCATCATGCGAATGATCCACAATAACAAAAATGGAAACATGTTTTGCACCGAAGAGAGAAAGCTCATCGTTTGAATTTGATTGCCCGGCGGCCTTAGAGGTCGTTGAAGTGCGTGACAGCAGTTTTGGTTTTGGATGTCGTCCGGTGCTGCGCGCTATAATTAGCAGACAGGCTATACCGAGGTCTGCGCGAGCCTGCTCACCTGTCCACTGAGCGCGCAGGTAACGCACTCGACATCAGTGCGCTCAGCGCAAACACACGACATGAATGTCACAACAAAGATCTTAATGTTGGGAGCTAATATTTTAAATCCTAAGAGGCAGAAAGGCAGTCGAAAACGATGGGTAGAAATGATAGCAGACACGTCACACGGGAGTTACCGAATACCCGTGACGTGGTTAGTCCTCCCGTGACCCCGGACAGAAGTGAAGGGAAGGAGGGTGCTGTGGAATTGGTCATTTCGCTATGAAGTCTTACGACAGAGAGCATCAAAACATGTAAATACATTTATGCTACCGGACGAATTACTAAGAGATAGTTTACCTGCGCCGGTGTGTCACCTGCGTTGTCTTGGCTTGTCCCACCTGACTGGTTCTTACTTCCTGGATTCAGACTCTGGCTGTACCACCCCCGTTTGCCCCCCTCCTGTATCTCCCCGGGGAATACCTTCTCCCCTTACTCGCTTCACCGGCACTCTTAGCAGCGTGGCTTATATCTCCGAGCGGGTATCTTTTAAGCGCCGCTCCCCGCTGTCTGTACTCCGTAGCCGGCGTTTCTGATCCCCCCTCGGCTCTCCTCTCATCTGCTTGCAGACCGCCGGTCGGATTGGTTGCACTGCCCCCCCCGCACAGAAGCCGCTGGCCCACTCCCGACTCCCAGCTCCTCCTTATACCGAGAACCAGGAAGCGGCTTGCCCTACTTACACCACGCTGCGGATTGGCTCTGGCGGGCTACAGAGAACTGGTAGGGTGGGGAGGGCACTGGGGGGGGGGGGTCGGTCACGGTGCGATAGGCCAGCGCCGATGTCTGTCGCCCCGAGGAGGATGTGAGTGTGTGAGAGGGAGAGAGAGAGCAAGTGTGTGTGTGTGTGTGGAGAGAGTGAAGGGTGTGGGGGGGGGGGAGCACTTATCACAGGTGGAGGAGCTCTTGTAAGTTGAGTCAATTGTGATTCCTTTAGACAGTTTTGGTGTGTATGTGTGTATGTGAGTGACGTGTGTGTGTTTGTGTCGGGGGTGTGTGTGCAAGTGCGTAAGCAGCTGCTTACTGTAATGGCCTGGTGATCAGTTACTCCCCTCGCATACTTCTCCATTTCTGTTTCTCTATCCTTCCCCGTTTCTGGTTTTAAACACTTACGCGCACACACACACACACACACACACTTACGCGCACACACACACACACACACACACTTACGCGCACACACACACACACACACACACACACACACTTACGCGCGCACACACACACACACACACTTACGCGCGCACACACACACACACACACTTACGCGCGCACACACACACACACACACACACACTTACGCGCACACACACACACACACACACACACACACACACTCGCTCTGTGTCTCTCCCTCCCTCCTTCTCTCTCTCTCTCTCTGTCTCTCATTTAGGCTGGTGCCATTCTGTCACTTGTCATTCAACAGTCATTTGCAGGGCCATAAAACACAAAGACACATCTTACTGAATATGCAAATCTAATGGCTTGGATGGCCATCAAGGGAAAACTTTTACTTGACAGCACGCTGGTAACACACCCTACAGTTACAGTGCATATGTTTCAAGCTGAAGCAAATAAGTCTGGAGCCTGGCCCACTGAAATGTCTTAATTCAGAAACAAAACAAACAAGCAGAAGGAATAAAGCATAGTGCTCTTAATGGGACGCTGCAGGTGTTATTCATTGTTGTCACATAACTGTTGTTAACTGTGTTCAGTTAAGGCCATTCTTGAGTTCCTATACTAAATGGGTGAGTGCAAACAGCAGGGTGTGATTCATTCTAAACTTTGACTTTCGAGTTCCCCAGAGAAGTTCAGCAGAATATTGTGTCACATCCTGTTTGGTTCTGGTCCGGGTTCGGGCCAGTTCTGGGTGGGTCCACTCGGCTTCATCACCCTGAGCTCTGAGGTTTCTCCCAAGTGCTTAGTGATGCAACAGACATGGAAAGCAACGCCACTGACAGCAGACAGACATAGCAAAGCACAAAAATGACATCTGTTACTAATAGTTTGGCTGACATTTCTATCCAAAGCAACTTACTGCACATACTGTACATCATTTATTACAAGTCTCCCCAGAGCCACTCAGGGTTAGAAACCTTGCTCAAGGGCACAACCGTGGCAGTCAGGACTTGAACCCCCAATTTGTCTGGCTACTGCATGCTATCCAGTTCCTTAGCTACTACACTACTGTTACAATGTCACATGCACTGTACTGAAAAGGAGATAACACATAATCAGTTATCAGCAAACACAATACATTGAAATAGACATGGGACACATGATCAAAAGCATGACATGTTGGTTTAACTGCAGATCAGGATAGGCTTCCTGTAATATGAGAGAGCACATGTTTGAAAAATGTCTAGTCCACTCACTGTTACTGTGAGTGTCATTGCAATTCAAGATGTAATGCCGGCCCTCTTTGACCCCTGTGCCCCTGGAACCCAATGCATTTGTATACAGACTCGCAATCATAATGTGGTCGTTTAGAGTAGCCTAATAGGCTACAGATCTATTATGCAGCTCAGGTAACATCATGTGTATATATCGTCTCAGCTCAGGCAACATCATGTGTACCTATGGCTGTCGTTTCAGCTCATGAATACGGCAGAAAAAATAGCCCTGTTATAACCTATAATAATGTGTGTGACACACTTTATAACAATAACCATAAGTCATCCATAGAAAAAATAGCCCTGTTATAACCTATAATAATGTGTGTGACACACTTTGTAATCAATAACCATAAGTCATCAATAGAAAAAATAGCCCTGTTATAACCTATAATAATGTGTGTGACACACTTTGTAATCAATAACCATAAGTCATCAATAGAAAAAATAGCCCTGTTATAACCTATAATAATGTGTGTGACACACTTTGTAATCAATAACCATAAGTCATCAATAGAAAAAATAGCCCTGTTATAACCTATAATAATGTGTGTGACACACTTTGTAATCAATAACCATAAGTCATCAATGGGAAGACACCATGCACACAGAAGGAAACAAATATCAGCCTTTGAAGACACCTGGTCCCCATTTTTAACGTTTCTAAATTCAACAAAAACACAACTACAAGCCGTACATTACCAGAAACATACCTCCCTCTTCCGTTCTGTAATTACCCCCCCCCTTTTCTTTTTCTTAATACCCCCCCCTCTTTTCTTTTTGTTTTATTTTCCCTTTTGTTTTTGCCCCTGCAGCTACCACTTTACACATACACATAGGCACACACTATCCACACTCATGCATAACATGTTTGCCAACCCCTTTCAACACCCTAACCGTGACCACCTAATATGAATCACAGATCATTCTACCCAATCACTAATAATGCGTCCTTGTGTTTGTTAACTGTCCTGTCCAGTCCCGTCCTGTCAGTTCTGTTATTGTCCTGTCTCACTTCCCTCTGTTGTCTGTCTGTCACCTTGGCGCGTTTTATGTGTTACACTCTGTACGTGGTGATATAATCTCCCCTCATATGGATCCAGGGTCTCACTAAAACAGGGTGAATGGTTACGGTAAGACAATAGTAAATGCACTGAATATAAATCTAAGTCTGAATGTAACATATTTTGTATGCTATAATATATATATATATTAGGAAATTAGGAAATATATTGCTTTATTATATATTGCTTTATTAAAAATAAAGCTGTCCTCTGAAGAGGGGGGGTGTTGGTGGGCCCCCACAAAAAAAAAAAATATATATAAACCAAAATAACCAAGTCAGTTAGCCCTGGCATTTTGAGTTGACCTTTGGTGCCAGGCTGGCCGACGCAAGCTCTTGTGTTCCCATAACTGTGCTGTGCTGTGCTAGCCACCGAGTGGCCTGTGTGCCGATGAAGTGCTGTGAGTCAGCGGGAAAGCAGCGTTTATGGTAAAGGGAGGCCACCCGTACAGTTAAGTGATTCACCCTCTCCAAAACAAAAGCGAATTTAAACTGTGATCAAGAGGTTCAGTGATTAAGGCCACACAGCAAAGCGAGAGAACAGAGAGGGAGATGAAAGAGAGTGAGAAACAAGGCAGAAAAAACAAAATTGTGTTTTCTTCCACATACCGAGGCCATTGTGGATTGTCTTTTGACACACACACACACACACACACACACACATCCTTCGGTCTTAGTCGTGTGTACACACACACACACTGCATACGCACACTTACATCACAACATACACGTTACAACATCTACAGTTCCTTTCATTTTTAGATTCAGAATCAGCTTTAGCTTTTATTGGTTATTTTCTGTAGTGTACTTAATGTTATATTATTTTGCTATAATCAATGTCTTGGGAATTCTGTTATCCTATTGTGTTCCAAACCAATTCATTTTAAATCTAAAGTAAACAGCTATTTGGGTATTGCGTATATCATTCTTCTTTCCTTCATGTTAATTATTAATATATAGATATTCAATTTATATAAATAGTAACTTTTTCTATTTTCAAGAGAATTTCTAAATTTCCGTCTTAAGCACTTCACATGAAGTATGCTCTATAAATTAACTGTGTTTTCTTGGCTTTAAATGTCAGTGAAACTGGAGGAATCACGTAAGTTTGTCTAAGTCTACTCCCACCTCTTCACAGATGAACATAATGTGTGAAGTTGTGTGTGTGTGTGTGTGTGTGTGTGTGTGTGTGTGTGTGTGTGTGTGTGTGTGTGTGTGTGTGTGTGTGTGTGTGTGTGTAAATATAGCAGCTTGTGGTTTCCCCCTCTTGCTAACCCACGACCCTGGCTGATGCAGTTTCCTTCTGTGTGTTGTGATTCTGAGTGCTACTGTACTGTTATGGGTGTGTGTGTGATTGTGTGTCTGTGTGTGTACGCGCGCGTGTGGTGTGTGTGTGTGTGTGTGTGTGTGTTTGGGGGGGAGGGGGGGGGGGCGATCTCAGGTCCCCTCACATGTTAAGTAAGGTATCTTGTGTTGTGAGTGATGCACTCTGACTATCTGTCTATCTAGGGAGAAACATGCAGAGATTAATCTCCGCCTTAGAGCTGACAGGAAGTGCACCAGATCTGGGCCAAAGCCTTGGACCCTGGCCTCCTCGGACTTCATGAATATCAGACTTCAAGCACTCATTTGTTATTCATTAATGTATGAGGCGTTTTGGCAGAAGGTGGCATAGACCTAATTAGTCATCAGCAAATGGGCCTAAGCTGAAGAACGTGGTTGGACTGGCATTTGGTCATGGTCTGTGTCTCTCAGTAATGCTTGATGTGCCATCTTGAGGTGTGTCTGTCTGTTGTGTCTGGTCTGACAGGTGTCCTAACCCATCGGAAGTATGGAAGGGAGTGTGTCTGACTCCACTGTTCAGCCTACTGCAGGTGTTCTAAGCGTCATATAGTGAAACACTGATGAAGGACGGTGCCCACTAGATAATCCTGGTGAAATGCTCATGAGGGTGTCTTGTTGTTGTTGTTGTTACGGTTGTTGTTAAGTACTGATAAACAGTAGATAGATAGATAGATACTTTATTGATCCCCAGGGGAAATTCAAGTAATTGTAACAGTAATTGTGGTACACCCTGATGTGTTATAATAATTAGGTGAGGTTGTTACCTATGAGTAATGGCATCTACAGTAAGAGATTTGGCCAGTTTAGGGAAGTCTTTAATGAAGAGAGCAAGGAATGTAACAGCTTGTGTTTCATATTTCATATTTTAAGAACAAGTCTGTTCAATTCTACAATAATGATCTAATTCTTAATGAATAGTACAAAGATATTCTGATAACAGCTTTGTATATGCTAAGGTTTAAAGCCCCTTTCAGACAACCAATAAATGTAATATACAGTGGTATTGGTATACCCTGTAGCTTTAGATGTCCTTCATTAAGCTCCTGAGTTTTATTTTTTCAGATCAGAAACTCAGCATTTCAGAATCTCAAAGCATTTCCTATGATTTATCAAAGAAAACAAATATTTATGCTAAGCAGACACATAAAAAGATCTTTACGCTAAACAGACGCATACAAATGTAAATGCTCATATTATAGTATACATGTACTTTACATTCTGTGCATCCAAAAAAGTCAATTTGGATATTACCTAGGCGTTTCCTGCCATCTTGTGGCCAAACTGTGCATCTACAAAATTATACAGACAACTGCTAAATGTATCAATCATGATTAAAAATAAATAAACACACACACACACACACACACATACATAAACCTAAAAGATATAATTTGTTTCACAATACAGTGCAACAAGATGGGTTATTCTGACGGTGTACAGTGTTGTATGAAGGTTGTATGTCGTAAGCCTGCAGCTAACATGTCATGCGATATAGACTGTCACAAGCCCTCTATTGCTAATGAGAAACACAGCTGTAGGGAGACACACACACACTTTCTTACTCATTGTCCATCATGAGGTTGTCCTGGTCTGATTTGTTAAGATCAAAACCCTGTCCTCACCCAGGACAGAGTACAAACATGCAAACAACCAGGTCACCAAAGAAAAAAGGACACACACACACACACACAAAAGCAGTTTTTAGACAAGACCTCTGGACAAT
>NW_027468587.1:10290744-10303244 GCF_046254945.1 Alosa pseudoharengus | reverse complement strand
TTTGGAAAAAGTTGCCAAATGTTTGCCTCTGATTAATGAACTCATGGCTCCTCTGGTGTGAAACTGGCCTTGTTCCGGCTGAGATCTGCTGCTGTTCCAGAGTCTGCTGCTCCTCTGAGAGCCTGTAACTGTCCATTCTGTGGCTGTCCACTCTAAGTATAGTATAAGTATATATACTCTTTTAATCCCATGAGGGAAATTTGGTTTCTGCATTTATCCCAATCCGTAAATTAGTGAAACACACTCAGCACACAGTGAACACACACTAATCCCGGCGCAGTGAGCTGCCTGCTACAACAGCGGCGCTCGAGGAGCAGTGAGGGGTTAGGTGCCTTGCTCAAGGGCACTTCAGACGTGCCTACTGGTCAGGGTTCGAACCGGCAACCCTCCGGTTACAAGTCCGAAGCGCTAACCAGTAGGCCACGGCTGCCCCAACTGCACTCTGTGGCTGTCCATTCTGTGACTTGTCTGTGATTGTCCACTCTGGGCTGGATAACACTGGGGCTGCTGGTGTCCAAGCGGTCATCATTCCTCTCAGCTGTTGCTTGGCTGGACGCCGGCGTCGACATCTTCTCTGCGCAGGACTCAGCTGACATGTTATACACGCGGTGAGCCCAGCTGACATGTTATACACGTGGTGAGCCCAGCTGACATGTTATACACGCGGTGAGCCCAGCTGACATGTTATACACGCGGTGAGCCCAGCTGACATGTTATACACGCGGTGAGCCCAGCTGACATGTTATACACGCGGTGAGCCCAGCTGACATGTTATACACGTGGTGAGCCCAGCTGACATGTTATACACGTGGTGAGCCCAGCTGACTTGTTCGAACCTCTGGTGATTCCAACATGCTAAACTTTACAACACTCGTTCAGCACACAGACAACATGTCCACAGACTCTTCAGGGATGTCTTCAGCCTGCTCTCAGTCCGAGGGCTCACCTCTGGCCTTTGGGTTCCCAGGACTAGGTTACCAGCCTGTGGTCCGTTCTACTGTCTGCGGTCCGCACTCTGTCTCTCTGTCCAGTTCAGCACCTGACACAATCACTGACACACACATGAAGCCTCGGATTCTACTAATAACAATGTCACCCCCCCCCCCCATCCTACCCTGGACCCAGTGCTGAGGGGGCCCCTCCACTCCCCTCACCCCGCCTCACTTGTGATGGGGCAGTTTGTGTTTGACTGTGGCCTTGTGGGCAGCTTTGGGTGCCGCTGGGGGGGCTGGAGTGGCAATGGTGGTGGCAGTTGTGCTACGGGGGGAGGGGGTAGTTGCTGGGGCAGGAGTGGTAGCAGTTGTGCTACGGGGGGAGGGGGTAGTTACTGGGGCAGGAGTGGTAGCAGTTGTGCTACGGGGGGAGGGGGTAGTTACTGGGGCAGGAGTGGTAGCAGTTGTGCTACGGGGGGAGGGGGTAGTTGCTGGGGCAGGAGTGGTGGTGGCAGTTGTGCTACGGGGGGAGGGGGTAGTTGCTGGGGCAGGAATTGTGGCAGTTGTGCTACGGGGGGAGGGGGTAGTTGCAGGGGCAGGAGTGGTGGTGGCAGTTGTGCTACGGGGGGAGGGGGTAGTTGCTGGGGCAGGAGTGGTGGTGGCAGTTGTGCTACGGGGGGAGGGGGTTGTTGCTGAAGCAACGGGTGCAACAGTGATGGGCGAGACGGCAGGGGTGGAGGTGGTGGGGATGTGGGGGGTCAGTTTGGAGGCATCAGTGGTGTGTGGGGTCAGAGGGGTGGGGGTGGAGGCACTGGAGGAGGGTGGGGGGGTAACAGGGGCAGGAGTCTGGGGAGACTGAGGCCCAGGGGAGGAGCGCGTGGAGGGGGAGGGAGACGGGGAGGAGGTGCCAGTGGTCTGGGTGGAGGGGCGGCTGGTGGGGACAGGGGTGACGGAGGAGCTCAAGGAGCTAACAGGGGTGGTGGTACCACTGGGGGTTTGGGTGGGGGTCTGGGCAAGGGGGGAGGTGGGAGGAGGGCTGATACAGGAGAGAGGGGTGGGGGACAGCCTGAAACGGGAGCCCTGGATGAGGGAGGCGGCCGCGGAGGGGGGAGGGGTGGAGGAGGGCAGGGAGGGGGGGCAGGGGGAGGCGGCACTGGGCTTGGCGCTCGCTGGCTGGGTGTGGGGGAATGCCAGCGGGGTGCTGCCCGCGCTGGGGGGAGGGGTGGAGGAGGGCGTGGGGGAGGCGGAGCGGGAGGGGGGTGTGGGGGTGGCTTTGGGCAACACTGAGGTGGGCAGAGGAGAGGAGGAGGAGAGGGGTGTCTGTTTCGGGGACGAGGACGCTGGGCCAGGAGCAGAGCTTAGGGCGGCGGCAGGGGTGGGCCCAGGTGCCAGAGGAGGGGGGGTCTGTGCCAACTGGACCTGCAGGGGCAGTGGGTACGTTTGGGCTGGCATCTGCATGGGCACCTGTGCTGCCAGGGGCAGAATCTGGGCAGCAGCAGTGGGAGTGTTAGAACTCAGCACCCCGGCACTGCCCCCCCTGGCCAGCTGTCCCGGCGACACGAGGAAGGGTGCGGGCAGCAGGTTGCCCCCGGAGGCCTTGCGGTGGAGGGGGGGGCAGGGCTGCAGGCCGGCCCAGCTGCGGTGCGGCAGCGTGGGCTGGGAGGCGGAGAGCAGCCGGGCCTCCTGCGTCAGGCGGCCCAGAGCGGGCAGCCCCTGGGTGCTGTGGCGCAGCAGCGCCTCTTTGGCCCCCTGCTGGCCACACATCAGATTGCGCATGTCGGGCGGCAGGGACGCCACTGCCATGGCGACGGCACCGCCTGCAGAGGAAGGTGGAACTCTGTGGAAAGGTTGTGTCGTGGCTCCTCCCACTCCAGCGCCATTGGCTGAGGGGGATTCCGCGGGGAGGCGGAGACTGTAGTGAAGAGTCCGTCCCCCTTGCAAGGGCGTGGGCAAGGACGACGCAGGGGTGGGCGGAATTTTAGCCATGCCAATTCCTCCTGTGACACCCCCTACTCCTGAACCCCCGCCAGCAGTAGGCGGTCCCGCTGAGGAGGGGGAGGGCACTGACGTCATGGTTACAGGGAGCCCCCTGGGGGCCAGTCCCACGCCCATGAGGGAGGAGATGGACTGGCGCGGGTGCAGGAGGGGGGGGCGCGGGGGTGAAAGCGGGCAGCCGGAGGGGGAGGGGGAGATGGGCAGTGTGGAGGGCATGAAGAGGGTGCCCTGGCCCAGAGCCTGCTGCTGCTGCTGCTGCTGGATCTGCTGCTGGATCTGCTGCTGCTGCTGCTGCTGCTGCTGGTGCATCAGGGCGATGGCCACGTTGGTGGTGGCCGCGGCCGTCTGCAGCGGAGCGTGCACCAGCGGCGCCCAGATGAGCGGGTGGGGGCGCGGCGACACGGTTCCTCCTCCTCCTCCTCCTCCTCCTCCTCCTCCGACCACCCCGGGCCGGGGGGTAGCCACGGCGGCGAACTCCTGCATGGCCGGCATGCTGTCGTGCTTGACGATCTGCTGCACCAGCATGCTGTCGCACGAGCCCAGGCCTGCCATGCTGCCCAGCACTCCGCCAGCGCCGCCCCCGCGACTGCCCCCACCCCCACGACCCATACTGCCCGCCATCGAACCGGCCTGAGACGCCTTACGCAGCAGGATGGAGTTCTTCTTACCTGTGAGAAAGGAGGGAAAGCGGAGGGAGAGATAAAGAGAAGAGAGAGAGTACAGAGTGCGATAGAGGGGAGAGAGAGAATGGAGAGAGCGAGGGAGTAAAACGACCATTTGTATCAACAAGATGGACAGAAACTGCCTAAAACATGACTAATGTAGTAGAACATAATGTGTAGTGGAACATAATGTGTAGTGGAACATAATGTGTAGTAGAACATAATGTGTAGTGGAACATACGTAATGTGTAGTGGAACATAATGTGTAGTAGAACATAATGTGTAGTGGAACATAATGTGTAGTAGAACATAATGTGTAGTAGAACATAATGTGTAGTGGAACATACGTAATGTGTAGTGGAACATAATGTGTAGTAGAACATAATGTGTAGTGGAACATAATGTGTAGTAGAACATAATGTGTAGTAGAACATAATGTGTAGTGGAACATACGTAATGTGTAGTGGAACATAATGTGTAGTAGAACATAATGTGTAGTGGAACATAATGTGTAGTAGAACATAATGTGTAGTAGAACATAATGTGTAGTGGAACATACGTAATGTGTAGTGGAACATTGCAATGTGCTGCTAAATTACACTGTTTTTTTTACAGGAATAGCAGTGTGGCTCACAAGCAGATTGTTGCACTTGCAGGACTGCAGAGTGTTTACTGATAACACATTTGTCCTCCATCTGTTGTTGTGTTTTACAGACAAATGAGCGAAACAAAACACCTCGTGGCACAGGTGTGTTAGGAAAGGTTTGTTTACCGATGCGGTCGAGGCGGTCAGCTGCCACGGTCTCGAAGGCTCGCCGCATCATGGGGTGCTCCTCCAAGACCTCGTTAAAGCTGTCCACACTCAGTGAGTACAGCCGGCAGTACGTGTCAGCTCGCACACTCGCAGTCCGGCGGCCACGGGTCAGCAAACAGATCTCTGACAAACGAGGAAGAGGACAAGGAAGAAGAGGAGGTGGAGGAGGGGGGGGGGGTCCAGGAGTATACGGGTGGGTGTGAGATGCAGGAAAAAAACAGAGAAGAATCAGGAATATCATTCAATGACTTCCTCTTCCTCAAGCAGACTACAGAGAACAACTAAACTAAACAACTGACCAGTCTCTTTAAAATATGAACCAGCTCGACAACACACCTTATATCCTCTTTATGATTCGGCTGCAGGACCAGAGCAATCTCATGATGACACCAGTATTCTGTGGCACCATTTACAATAAATCAGGCACTATAAATATTTTTTCAACACTGTCTTTCCATGTTTTCATTCATTAACATTCCTTCATGTGCAGGCTCGGACTGGTAATCTGTACAACCGGTGGGCCGGTGACCTCCGGGATTTTTTTTTTTTTAAAGTTATTTAGCCTATTTGCGACCCGTCATGTAGGCATAGTGCATAGGCCTAGCCTATAAATGCAGTTGCATCCATTTGGCTTGGGGGGTGACAGGTCAATCATTTTGGCCTCTTCATGACAGGTTCAGTGTGTGTTACGATCGCGCGTAAATGTTTAATGTTTGGGTTCAGTTTATGAAGTGTTGCTACAGCATAATACTGGGTGTTTGTTATTTATGGGGGAATCAGATTTTTATTTTTTTTTGGTGGGGGGGGGGTCGTCGTTCCAGTGGTGGGCCGGTCCAGGAGAAAATTGCCAGGGCCGAATTTTGTTCCCAGTCCGACCCTGTTCATGTGTATTCTTCCTATGCCTATGTACAGTATGTGAGAGTTAGATAAGTAAGATAAATATCCAAGCATTCTTTTTAAGTCCTGGTTACACTTGTGGTTTCCTTTCTCTCCCAGACTTTTATTATGAATTATGCAATCCAGAAACGGAATCGGAATCCAATCACAAACTCGGAGGTCAAGAATTCTAACCTCCTACTGGGAAAAAAGTACAATGGAAAGCCACTCAAAGTAGGAGTTTCAACTTCTAAACTCGACGCCAGTCAATCTACCCCAACTTCAAAGTCGAATTAAAGTCTGACTTCCGACATCCGAGTTGTCTGTAATGCAGCTGATGTGTGTGTCCTGTCGCAGCTCCACTCACCTCCGAAGTAGGATCCGTCGCTGAGCTTGGTCTCCTTGTTGCCGCGGGTGAGCACGCCGACTCGTCCGTGCTGGATGAAGTACATCTTGCGGCCAATGGTGCCCTCCCTGATGATGAAGTCCGCAGGCTGGAATACCTCGAAGCGCAGCTTCGTCAGGACGGCCGTCACAAAGTTGGGGTCAGCGTTGGCAAACAGGGGCATGTTGGCCACCAGACTGCGGCAGTTGAAGCTGACGATTTCCTGCAGGAGGAGTCAGAGGTCAAAGACCAGGGCAGGAAGATGGAGGGAAAGAGAGAGGATTAAAGAAAGGAGGGAATGGAAAGAGATGAGAAATAATCTGACATGGAATGGTGGTAAAGGACAACTGGGCCTTGTGTGTTAATGTAAGGACCTAATAGAATGCCATGTTTTCAGATTTTCTTTATTTGTTTGGGGCAATGCACTATTAAATAAAATGAATATATTTGAGTACAGTACAATGTTACAGTGTGTATTAAAAGGAGAAAGCAGAGAAGAGTGGGGGATTTTTAGAGAGAGGAAGAGGAAAAGAGATGGGAGAGAGAGAAGACGATACCTCCTTGAGTGGCTCACTCAGCTCGCCAAGGATGTTCTCCTCATCAAACATCTTGCCCTGGAAGCGATGCTCGTAGTACTCGTGGATCTTCTGACGCATGTCCGCCGGCAGCTTGTGGAAGGACATGTACTGCTCCACCTGCTTATACTGATATGCACAACACAGACAGACAGAAAACAACCATTACAGATCACTGGACCAGATAAAAACAACACAAATCTCCATGATATGCCATTCAACCTCCAGACATAAGACAACGATGACAGATCATGACATCCTGTCCCCTAGCAGACAGAACACAACCATTACACATCACCTATCCTACAGACAAGGCCACTGTAAGGGGGGAGCTAGGACCCTGCACTGACAGGCATACAGTAGAACATATGAACCAACATTATTAGAACATTACATAGGGCCCCCAACATTATCCAGATTGTTCCTATAATCTACAATATTACATACCCAATACATAGGCCCAATAATATATTATTTTCACTGGAGCCACTGGACCTTCAGACAGAACATAACAATTACACATGAGCATGCCCAGATGAGTGGCCTGCACATTATCTCATAATCCAATAGGAGCGGATGGAAAACAGGCAGTGGCCATGACAGACGCATCTAGCCGGTGATTACAGGACAACAAGCACACATTACTGGATGGGTGGCCTGACCTGCTGTGACTGAGAGAGGGAGCACACACACACACACACACACACACACACACACACACACACACACTAGCATGCTGCGAACACAGCATCAGATGCTGTGAGGGACCAGAGATGAAAATGAACACGACCCACGCGTAAATCTGATCAATTTTATTCACAATTCTCAGTGATGTGTAACGTCATGAACAACTGACTGTTAAATTCTTGACATGCTTTAAATTAACTCCATGGATCTACAACGATCAATTTTTACGATCAATCAATGAACCAAGCAATGAACCAACCAACTAACCAATCAATCAAGTAGACACATACAGACACACACACACACACACACACACACACACACACACACACACACACACACACACACACACACACACACACACACTCACATAATATGCACATATACACACGCACATACTGTATGCACACATATACACACACACATGTATGCACGCACACACACACACACAAACATACGTACACACACACACACAAACACACGTACACACACACACACACAAACACACATACACACACACACACACACACACACAGAGAGAGAGAGACACACACTTACCTTCTCCTGGTACTGGCGGCGTGAGGAGTCGAGTGACTGTATGAGCGCGGTGGCGTGGCCTATGAACATGGCGTAGCAGGTGGCGCCCACAATCATGCTGAGCATGGTGAGCCACACGTCCGTCATGCCTTCGGGGGCCTGGGCTCCGTAGCCAATACACAACATGTGGCTCATGGCCTTGAAGAGGGCATACGAGTACTGCACCCCCCACGTGTCATTCTGGGGAAAGGGGAAAAGAGAGGGACACAGAGAGACAGAGAGAGAGAAAAAAACGAGAGGAGGAGGAGGAAGAGGAGAGAGGGGGACATTAGGAGTCTGGTGAAATACAGCAGTTACATTCAAATATCTTACTTGCTACAATAACAGCTTCTCATCCTTTTATTCCCCCTGTGGCATTCCAGTTCAGTAGCATCTGTAATGATATGCTTTGAACTGCTTTACTCTGCTCAGCTAATGTGGTCTCAGAAGAGCCTGGCTTTACAGCTATAAAAGAGCTTTCATCTGAAGAGAACTCCTCCCTCAATGGTTCATGTATATAGCCTAATGTACACCTGTGTGAACGTATGTACATACGTAAGTATGTATGTACCTACATATGTATGTATGTTCATGTACAATGTACATAATGTTTGTATGTAAGTATGCATGTGTGTAAGCATGCGTGTATGTATGTATGTGTATGTATGCGTGTCAGCATGTGTTTATGTATGTACAGTATGTATGTATGTATGTATGTATGTATGTATGTATGTATGTATGTATGTACATGTGTATGTATGCGTGTCACCATGTGTTTATGTATGTATGTATGTATGTATGTATGTATGTATGTATGTACATGTGTATGTATGCGTGTCACCATGTGTTTATGTATGTATGCATGTATGTATGTATGTATGTATGTGAGTGTGACCGGAGGGAGAGGTACGAGTCTGAGGAACCTGTGAGTGTGTGAAGCAGCACCGTAAGAGAGCTGTACTTGAGTGCAATGTGTGGCTGTGTGTGTGCAGCTCTGCACTGCGTGGCGTGGGGCAGGCCTGGGCTGAGAGAGGAGGAGTCTCAGGAGGAGGAGGAGGAGCTCTGCCAGTGCTCCAGGGCTGCAGCCTGATTAATGGAGCTCAAGATGAATGAATGTAGTTGTTTGAATGACGGACTGTTTGTGTGTGTGTGTGTGTGTGTGTGTCTGTGTGTGTGTGTGTGTGTGTGTGTGTGTGGATTGTGTTTATGAACCGTGTGTTTGCTGTCAGCACAATTGTGGTGGAGACGATGAAGAAAATGATGATGATGATGATGATGGAATAACCAATTATAGCTGCTGCTCTCTGATCCGCTCAGTCCAGACGGAGAAGAGCTCTCTCGAGGTGTGTGTGTGTGTGTGTGTGTGTGTGTGTGTGTGTGTGTGTGTGCGCGCGCTCAGAGGAAGCATCAGCAGGGCGGTCTCTATGGAAACCAGGATGGAAAGCCGCCATGTCATGAGTCAGCGGTTTACACACAAGCCTTGGAGGGGGGGGTGGTATGTGATTGGTGGTGCAGACGAAGGGGGTGGGGTTAGTGGTAGTGGTTGGTTGCCTAGAGTTTCACTGATGCGTGTGCGTGTGTTTGAGTTAATATGGAAATGTGTGACTGAGTGAATGTGTGTGTGAGTGTGTGTGTATCTGTGATTAAAGCTTTCTGTTGTGTGTGTAAGTGACAGAGAGTTTTGTGTGAAGGTGTTTGTGTAATGTGTGTGTGTGTGTGTGTGATCAATCTGTTTTTGTGTTGCTTTATTGTGGTTTCCCGGTGTATGTAGGTGTCTGTGCTTTGTGAGAGCCTGTGTGTGTGTGTGTGTGTGTGTGTGTGTGTGTGTGTGTGTGTGTGTGTGTGTGTGTGGTGGGGGGTAAGGGGTAGCATCTGTCTCTCCACCAAATCAAACACTACTTTTTAATTGGGAGTTCTCTCCTGTTTTTGACCAAATGTTCTAGGCAGGCATGCAGTTACATGCAGCAGCCAATTAACACCACGGGAAAGGGAAAACAAGCCCATACACCACAGTACACACATTAAAGTAGATGACATCAATTATTCTTCAATTATTTATTACACACATACTACAGTATATACAGGCTCACACACACACACACACACAAACGCGCGTTGGATTACGTAATCAGATTACAAAAATCAAGTAACTATAATCAGCCCAGATTACAATAAAAAAATGTGTAATCAGATTACAGTTACATTGTTGGGGATTACCTGATTACATTTTATCATACAAACAATGCAACTTTTTATGATAGCCTAGCTATCTTTTAATTTGACAAGCTTCGGGCTTGCTGGTTCGATCCCCGACCAGTAGAAAAAATGTGGGCGGGGGAAGTGGTTGAGCACTGCTCTCCCATGCCCTTGAGTAAGGCACCTAACCCCTCACTGATCCCCGAGCGCCACTGTAGCACACAGCTCACTGCTCCGGGTTGGTGTGTGCTTCACCTCACTGTGTGCTCATTGTGTGCTTCATCTCACTGTGTGTTCACTGTGTGCTCTGTGTGCTTCACTAATTCACGGATTGGGAGACCAAATTTCCCTCACGGGATCAGAACTTACTAACTTATTTACTATTGGGGCAGGTCTCTCGGCACACTGTCTGATCTTTTCCTCCTAATCTTAATAGCTCCTTGTTTTAGTGTTACCGTTTACTTTGAGAAAGTCACCAGGTCCCCCTGGTTGAAAAACATCCCAAAGGAATCATTTTCTCACCCCCACAATTGAAATGGACATTGGTGTCATTCAATCTCAGGCCATGTCCCTGGGTCAAAAAAAATCCAGCGAAAGCTAAATTCATTGTCCAGGTGTGCCCTTATAAAGGTTAACCTGAGTTGTGCATGTTTGGAGAATAGTGATCCATGATCACATCCATGATGACTAAGTGATCAATTTTGGGATGGGGTGAAAATTTCAACCACCAAAACACCACCCCAAAGTGGAGAATAGCTATAGAAAAGTATTAGTTTTGGGGTTTTTTCAGACAATGGGACCTGGTGACCTCAAAGTAAATGGTAACACTAAAACAAGGGGCTACATTAAGATTTTTGGAGGAAAAGATCAGTTAATTCACACAGGAATGCTTTCCTCAGAGCAAAGAGATTTCTTAGATGTAATGAAATAATAAAGAGAAAAATAGAATGAGAATTCTTTCATCAATTCAGTGGTGGTGTCTTTTTCTTAAGGGACATATTTATTGATGTAATCTAAAAGTAATCCTAAAGTAATCAGATTACGTTACATGTTTTTGGTAATCCAACTGATTACGTTACTGATTACAAAAATTGCCATGTAATTTGTAGTCAGTAATGGATTACATTTCAAAGTAATCTGACCCAACCCTGCGCACACACACACACACAAACACACGCATACACAGACACATATTTACACACAAGCACACAAGCACATAGAGCACAAACACAACACAAAACAAACAAAAACACAAACGCAAAATACTGCTTGTCACCATGTTATCAACAATCTGACTAGTGTCTCATAACCCTTGTCTATTATACTGTATGTTGGGACACACTGCTGTTTAAAATCCAGTTTTCAATAATTACACAGGTAAACTACTAACCACACACACACACACACACACACACACACACACACACACACACACACACACACACACTCACCACCATGTCGTTCTTGGAGACCCAGCAGTCCGGGGGGAAGTCCTGCAGCATGGGCACCAGGAACTGGAGGCATCCGTCCCAGTGACACAGCAGCAGCATCATGCCGATTAGGTTGACAATGCGCACCATGGCGCTCGCCAGGTCATACGTCATGTGGAAGATCTGACCACGGGGAACAGTAAACACACACACACACACACACACACACACACACACACACACACACACACACACACACGATCAGGTTGACGATGCGCACCATGGCACTCGCCAGGTCATACGTCATGTGGAAGATCTGACCACGGGGAACAGCAAACACACACACACACACACACACACACACACACGATCAGGTTGACAATGCGCACCATGGCGCTCGCCAGGTCATACGTCATGTGGAAGATCTGACCACGGGGAACAGCAAACACACACACACACACACACACACACACACACACACACACACACACACGATCAGGTTGACGATGCGCACCATGGCACTCGCCAGGTCATACGTCATGTGGAAGATCTGACCACGGGGAACAGCAAACACACACACACACACACACACACACACACACACACACACACGATCAGGTTGACGATGCGCACCATGGCACTCGCCAGGTCATACGTCATGTAGAAGATCTGACCACGAGGAACAGCAAACACACACACACACACACACACACACACGATCAGGTTGACGATGCGCACCACGGCGCTCGCCAGGTCATACGTCATGTGGAAGATCTGACACCATTTCAGCATTAATCCTTTTGTCATAGTCACACTCTATCTATCTATCTATCTATCTATCTATCTATCTATCTATCTCTTTCACTCTCTCTCTCTCTCTCTCACACACACACACACACACACACAATCAGGTTTATGATGTGCCCTCGCGAGGTCAAATGTCACAAGGCAGATCGGCTAGCACAGGAGCAGGCACAGAGATACACAAACAGGAACAAAGGAGCAGATGTTACTCTAATGTCTGACCATGCCCTGACCACATCCTGACTGTCAATATGCAGGACAGTAAGAGTGGTAAAAATATCAGCATGTCGCTAAACACGACTATATTCACTATAAAACTCACCGAGGCAGCAGCAGATATGCAAAACTATGATTAGTCCGTTGTTTTCTTTTTTAAAATTAAATTTCTTATTGTGATTTGAATTTCTTGAATTTCCCCTTGGGGATCAATAAAGTATCTATCTATCTATCTATCTATCTGATGTTTCATCTCAGGGCTTTTTGAGTGACACACGCAACATGGCAGTGGCTGAGACAAGCGCGACACTCTTCGCCTTCTCCTCACTCTTCCCTCTCTTATCTCCACCTC